>NC_138771.1:492493827-492703827 GCF_965119305.1 Pelophylax lessonae
ACATAGCAAAAATTGCACCCCAAAATACATTCTGCTATTCCTTCTGAGTATGGCAATACCACATGTGTAACACTTTTACACAGCCTAGCCACATACAGAGGCCTAACATCCAAGTAGCACTTTACACAAAGTTGTCCATTTATCCACTTTAAGACTGGGCCTATTTTTGACACTTGGTGTTTACAAGCTAAAATCATTTTTTTTGCTAGAAAACAACTTAGAACCCCCAAACATTATATATTTTTTTTTAGCAGAGACCCTAGAGAATAAAATGGAGATTGTTGCAATATTTTTTATCACACCATATTTGCGCAGCAGTCTTCCAAATGCAATTTTTTTGAAAAAAATGCACTTTTTTGAATAAAAAAAATAAGAAAACAGTAAATTTAGCCCAATTTTTCCATAATGTGAAAGATAATGTTATGCTGAGTAATTAGATACCCAACAAGTCATGCTTCAAAATTGCGCACGCTCACAGAATGGCGCCAAACATTTGTACTTAAAAATCCCCATAGGCAACAATTTAAAAATTTCTACAGGTTACCAGCTTAGATTTACAGAGGAGGTCTAGGGCTCAAATTATTTCTCTCGCTCGAACGATCGCGGCGATACCTCACATGTATGGTTTGAACACCGTTTACATATGTGGGGGGGACTTGCGTATGCGTTCGCTTCTGCGCCCGAGCTAACGGGGACAGGGCGCTTTAATTTTTTTTTTTCCTATTTATTTCATTTATTATTTTTTTATTTTTACACAGTTTAAAAAAAAATGTTTTGATCATTTTTATTCCTATTACAAGGAATGTAAACATCCTTTGTAATAGAAATAGGCATGACAGGTCCTCTTTATTGTGAGATCTGGGGTCAAATAGACCTCACACCTCACAACTACACTAAAAAAGAAAAAAAAATCACGCAAACAACGCATGACGCCCCAAAGAAGCTCTTGTACCTTTTTTGGGCATCGTGCGTTGTTTGCGCGATGTTACCGCGATTCGGCAGGCGGAAATCGCGGCAACATCGCACAGCATTTGGGGTGCTATTGCAAATCACGGGCAACGCACAGGCGTCCTGCGATTTGCAATGATTTCCGGATCGCGGGCAGAATCGCAGTGATTCTGCCCGCGATCGCTACGCTCACATGTGAAGGTAGCCTTATGGGTGGCAATTTCTGGGCACTGATGAGGTGACTGTTGGGTGACAGGTGCAATTGGGGGGGTCTGAGGACTGTGTGGGGACCTTTTATTTGTGTGCTTTTACATTGTGACAGGTGTACAGAGCAGTAACTCACTGTTTCTGGCTCTGCTCTCCTCACACTGGAAACTATGTGAGGGGAGAAGAGCTAGTAACAGTGAGTTATTGCTCTGTGTTTACATTTTGTGATCGGCTGTGAATGGATTCACAGCCGATCACATAGTAAACAGCCACTGTCAGTGACTGTTTTATACTGCCGGTGACTAGCTGTGTTCCTAGGGAACACAGCGCCACCGACATGACCGCGCTGCGCGCTCCCGATCGCGCATGCACGCTCTTCTTCTGGGCTTTCCCATTGTGATCGGCTGTGTGATTGGAACACAGCCGATCACGTGAGAAACAGCCACGCCCATTGGCTGTTTCCCCCCTGCCGGTGACGCGCTGTGTCCCGGGGACACGCCACCACCGACAGTGCAGGGCAGCGTGCGCCTGCCCTGCCTGAATGGGCCGACATCATATGACGTCCGCCCAGAACAATGGCCGCACCGTCCCGCCGTCATTTGACAGTGGGCGGGCGGCAAGTGGTTAATATAGTTAGTTCACTAGTTAGGAATAGTGTGCTATAGTATATTCTCTATTGTAATGGATTATGTCTATTAGGGATCGACCGATTATCGGCAAGGCCGATATATCGAGGGCCGATATGCACTTTCCCCGATATATCAGAATCGAGGCCGGATGCTACCGATATTGCTGATATTATGTGCGGCACACACGTGACGTCATTGCGTGTGTTGCTTCACGTGTCTCCGCAAGCTGTGCCTAAAATATGGCATGTTCTGCCTTCTAAGACCACCTCCCACGCCTCGGACAGTGTGTGCAGCTGCAGTCCGGTCATGGTGCCATTCAGCCAGCCCCCCACAGGCCCTGGCCTCAGCCACCCATCACAGGGTGCCAGCCAGCCACCCACCACGGGGTGCCAGCCAGCCAGCCAGCCACAGCAGGGTGCCAGCCACCAGCCATCGACCCTCAATAGGATGCCAGGCCAGCATCCAGCCACCCAACCCTCAACAGGGTTCCAGCAAGCCAGCCACCCACAGGGTGACACCAAGCCAGCCAGCCACCCACCACAGTGTTCCAGCAAGCCAGCCACCAACAACAGGCCAGGGTGAGTGACACCAAGCCAGCCACCCACAACAGGGTGACACCAAGCCAGCCACCCACAACAGGGTGACACCAAGCCAGCCACCCACCACAGTATACCAGCAAGCCAGCCACCCACAACAGGGTGACACCAAGCCAGCCACCCACAACAGGGTGACACCAAGCCAGCCACCCACCACAGTGTTCCAGCAAGCCAGCCACCCACAACAGGGTGACACCAAGCCAGCCACCGACAACAGGGTGACACCAAGCCAGCCACCCACCACAGTGTTCCAGCAGGCCAGCCACCCACAACAGGGTGACACAAAGCCAGCCACCCACAACAGGGTGACACCAAGCCAGTCACCCACAACAGGGAGACACTAAGCCAGCCACCCACCACAGTGTTTCAGCAAGCCAGCCACCCACCCACCACAGTGTTTCAGCAAGCCAGCCACCCACAACAGGGTGACACCAAGCCAGCCACTCACAACATGGTAACACCAAGTCAGCCACCCACCACTGTGTTCCAGCAAGCCAGCCACCCACCCACCCACAACAGGGTGACACCAAGCCAGCCACCCACCACAGTGTTCCAGCCAGCCACAGCAGGGTGCCAGCCACCAGCCATCGACCCTCAATAGGATGCCAGGCCAACATCCAGCCACCCACCCCACAACAGGGTTGCATTCAGCCAGCCACCCACCCCTCAACAGGGTTCCAGCAAGCCAGCCACCCACCACAGTGTTCCAGCAAGCCAGCCACCCACAACAGGGTGACACCAAGCCAGCCACCGACAACAGGGTGACACCAAGCCAGCCACCCACCACAGTGTTCCAGCAGGCCAGCCACCCACAACAGGGTGACACAAAGCCAGCCACCCACAACAGGGTGACACCAAGCCAGTCACCCACAACAGGGTGACACTAAGCCAGCCACCCACCACAGTGTTTCAGCAAGCCAGCCACCCACAACAGGGTGACACCAAGCCAGCCACCCACCCACCAGTGTTTCAGCAAGCCAGCCACCCACAACAGGGTGACACCAAGCCAGCCACTCACAACATGGTAACACCAAGTCAGCCACCCACCACTGTGTTCCAGCAAGCCAGCCACCCACCCACCCACAACAGGGTGACACCAAGCCAGCCACCCACCACAGTGTTCCAGCCAGCCACAGCAGGGTGCCAGCCACCAGCCATCGACCCTCAATAGGATGCCAGGCCAACATCCAGCCACCCACCCCACAACAGGGTTGCATGCAGCCAGCCACCCACCCCTCAACAGGGTTCCAGCAAGCCAGCCACCCACAGGGTGACACCAAGCCAGCCAGCCACCCACCACATTGTTCCAGCAAGCCAGCCACCCACAACAGCCCAGGATGAGTGACACCAAGCCAGCCACCCACAACAGGGTGACACCAAGCCAGCCACCCACCCACCACAGTATTCCAGCAAGCCACCCACCCACAACAGGGTAACACCAAGCCAGCCACACACACAACAGGGTGACACCAAGCCAGCCACCCACCACAGTGTTCCAGCAAGCCAACCACCCACAACAGGGTGACACCAAGCCAGCCACCGACAACAGGGTGACACCAAGCCAGCCACCGACAACAGGGTGACACCAAGCCAGCCACCCACACAATGTTCCAGCAGGCCAGCCACCCACAACAGGGTGACACCAAGCCAGCCACCCACAACAGGGTGACATCAAGCCAGCCACCCACTACAGTGTTCCAGGAAGCCAGCCACCCACAACAGGGTGACACCAAGCCAGCCACCCACAACAGGGTGACACCAAGCCAGTCACCCACAACAGGGTGACACCAAGCCAGCCACCCACCACAGTGTTCCAGCAAGCCAGCCACCCACAACAGGGTGACACCAAGCCAGCCACCCACCACAGTGTTTCAGTAAGCCAGCCACCCACAACAGGGTGACACCAAGCCAGCCACCCCCAACATGGTGACACCAAGTTAGCCACCCACCACAACAGGGTGCCAGCAACCCACCTACACTGCCAGGCGTCGGCCACCAACCCACAACAGGGTGCCAGCCAGCCACCCACACTGCCAGGCATCACTCACCGACCCACAACAGGATGACAGCAGCCAGCCAACCCAGAACAGGGTGCCAGCAAGCCACCCACACTGCCAGGCGTCAGAAAACCGACCAACAACAGGGTGACAGCAAGCCACCCACACTGCCAGGTGTCAGCCACCGACCCACAACAGGGTGACAGCCAGCCAGCCACCCCACAACAGGGTGCCAGCAAGCCACCCACACTGCCAGGCATCAGCCACCGATCAACTACAGGGTGCCAGCAAGCCACCCACACTGCCAGGCGTCAGTCACTGACCCACAACAGGGTGCCAGCCAGCCACCCACACTGCCAGGCATCAGCCACCGACCCACAACAGGGTGCCAGCAAGCCACCCACACTGCCAGCAAGCCACCCACAGCAGGGCAGGGTGCCAGCAGCTAGCCAGCTATTTTTTTTTTTAACCTTATTGTCTCTTTCAAATTGCAATGGAGATGGATGAAGACAGAAAAAGTAAAAGCATGGTCAGGGACTATTTCTGGTCTCAACCATCTCCAGGAAAAGCAGCAGTGTGCAACACATGCACAAACAATATAAGCATGGAATCAGTAACTGTAAAAAACAAAAATTTGTCAAATCTTTGGACCCATCTAAGAGTTCATCATATTGAATTATATCATGCAGCACAGAAAAACCAAAATGAATATCATTTTCAATTGCAGTAATGATTTAAAATTATTGCAGTGAGTGAGTGCACTACTGCAGCAGTTTATGCATCATTCACAATCAGATGATGTGAAACTGATGTCCCTGAAAGTGCACTTTTCCTTATTAGTTTTCATGCAGTTAAGGTGTGAAGAACGAGCCCTTAATGTTAAAAATGTTAGTAAATAAACATTAACATGTTCGGTTAGGATCCATTCACACTAGCGCGACTTGTCAGACGACTTGGTCGCCTGACAAGTCGCGGTCGGTCGCTCGCAATTGAATAGTACAGGACCCATTCTAATAGGAGCGACACAAGTCGCTCCAACTTAGAAAAAGGGTCCTGTACTACTTTGGGGCGACCTGGAGGCGATTTGCATTGACTTCAATTATATGAAGTCCCTGCAAGTCGCGCCGAGGTCAAGCTGTGCACCGCGACTTAACAGGTCGCCCCAGCAAGTCGTGTCGCGCCAGTCTGAATGGGCGCTAACAGATTTGTGTCGAAATTTGTGTTTATTTTGCATAACTTTAAATATACAAAATATTGGCCCATATCAGCCGATACCGACATGCAATGGCCAAAATATTGGTATCAGCAACGAAAAAAACGATATATCGGTCGATCCCTAATGTCTATGCGTTTGTAGGTTTGGTTTCTTACTGTTTTAAAGAATGTATATGTTGCAGAAGATGACCCTTTAACTTAAGAGAAGGTCATACCATGTTTTTTTCCAGAATACTACTATGTGTTTCTGTCAATCAAAGTAGTTTAAGTCTTGTCAGCTTTTTTGGCCATATGCATATTTGGAATAATTACTAATATGGGTATTACACATACATTTACATACTTTGTTTACTTTAGGCCTACACATGGGCTCTCTTCAACAGCTGTTCTATTTCTCTCTTCCTAAAAACCTACAGACACCTCTGTAGCACTGCCCCCTAGAGGACTGCTGGATATTACACTTTAAGGATTTTCCTGGGTTACCCGTAGCAACTATTTGCAGAAAACGTAACACTTTAGGTTCTTGGCTCAGTCAAAGATCAGTCCAGGGGTTGTTCTTTTTGTGGTTTTATTTAAATTGGGATGGAAGAAGGGATGAGTGGGATACTCCAACTGTTAACAATACACTAGGCTGACTGCCTGTGACCATCACCAACTGCTGCAGAAGAGGAGGCAGCAGTCACCCTCCTTCTGGGACCTGGTTTCCCATCCAAAGACCTCTACCTCATGGTAGCTTTTTATACCCTGTCCCATAATGCACCACTGTCTGTGCCAACCCCTGGGACAGTACCAAAAGCCTGTGTGTCACTGGTCAGGTTTCCTCCAGCATCCAACGTGCCTCCCCATTGGATCAGCTGGGACACTCCCTGAGACCAAATGAATCACACACTGGGCACACTGAGTAGACCTAACTGCAAATCCTGCTCCCCGATAAGCAGAGTACATAAAGATTTTGCCTTCTGCTCTTCTGGTAAGCAGAGAGAGCCAAAACTACACTCTCTAGCTAGCACCGGACTAGGAGGGTGCTACTCATCATTGCGACTAAGCTGACAAGAAGCTATTACTTTTTCCACAATATCTAACTACAGATTTCATCCCTTTTTATTTTATTTACACTAAACTGAACTGTTATACATTTACATTGTATTTAGGTTGATGCCAAGTGTGATTGAATAAACCCACACTTTGTTTTAAGTCAGCCTGGCTATTGAACTATTGAACGGAACGCCTAAAAGACACTACAGATATTTTTAGATATCTGCATTTTTACAGCCTTCCAACAGTTGTGCATTTAGCTATTGTTTGACATCAATTTTAAAACCATTTTCACTGGCCACCAATCCTCGTCAGGAAGAACGCTGCACGTTTCTCTGTCCCTTTATATTGCAGATATCTTAACATCAACATTGAGACAATGGAAGCCAATACCAAACCTGTCCGCAGGCTGTCCACCCCTTCTTCTGTCACACAAGCCCCAGAATATGTACTGACCACTGAATGGATTTGGCACTGGAAAGACGAAAGAGGCACTTGGATCGAGTACGGGCATCCAGTAAGCGTAAATCTTTTTTTAAAGAGTCTTGCTTAATCTTCTTCCATTGAAGCCATGCATGGGGCCTCAACCAGAGCCCATGACTGTGGCCTGTCTCTAGGTAGCTTGAGAGTCAGGTTGACTTTGGGCAGTACATTTTCTGCAAGTACAGAAAAATGCTTGCTGATCCTGCCAGAAATTAAGTGTCGTTGTAACTTTTTGTGCAAGGAACTGAAATCTCAAACAATGTTATCAGCCTTCCTAGCTATTTTCTGTGAAACATAAAATGCTTTATTTCTATTTAACAGTGATAAGTAGAGTGGAAGGTGTTAGTTGTCTAAATAGGAGCATCCTAGGTTGGCAGCTTTGCCTCTCCATGGATACAATACACTAAGTGAGGGTTGTCACCCTAGGACAGGAAGTGCTTTACTGGTGGGACCACCAGGTCAAAATAAAGTACAGATGGCCTCAAAATATTTATTGTCTGCCCCTGTTATTCCAGAATATATCAGGCACACGTGCCTCCATTTCATCATCATACCTGGAAGATGTCTACAGCTACAATACCACTGAGAAGATCCTGTTCACTGCTGGCAGGCAGAACTATGTCCTGGACCTTCAAGGTGGGCATCAACCTTTCTATCATAAATCAGTTAACATACCAGTTCACTGAAAGTATGCATTTATATACATTAATACCGTGCAATTATAATCAAAGTAAAACATGTGAAAAACATATATGATAAATGATCAACTCATTTAACCTAAAAGTATCCAGTGAAAAGCCATGAAGTGAAATCAAAGTCTTTCCAACGTGTCCTTTATACTTGAGCTCTGGAAGATTTTATCCCCTTCATGATCAGGCCATTTTTTATTATTCGGTAAATTATTAGTATGCATTTATATACAATAATACCGGGCAATTATAATCAAAGAAAAACATATATGATAAATGATCGACTCATTTAACCTAAAAGTATCCAGTGAAAAACCATGAAGTGAAATCAAAGTCTTTCCAACGTGTCCTTTATACTTGAGCTCTGGAAGATTATCCCCTTCATGATCAGGCCATTTTTTATTATTCGGTACTGCGCTACTTTAACTGGCAAATACACATACATGCAATGCTGTATCCAAATGACATTTGAATCATTTATTTTCACACAAATGGAGCTTTCTTTTGGTGGTATTTGATCACCACTGGGTTTTTATTATATCAATGAAAAAAGACCAAAAATGTTGATTAAAAAAACAAAACTTTCTGCTATAAAACATATCCAATAAAAAAAGTTTAAAAAAAATCTAATTTCTTCAGAAATTCAGTCCAAAAGGTATTCTGCTACGTCCCAATAAGTGTATATTGATTGGTTTGCGTTAATGTTATAGTGTCTACAAACAATGGTGTGTATGTATATATATATATATATATATATATATATATATATATATATATATATGTATGTACATATGTATGTATGTATGTATACAGTAATCCCCCGCTCCATCGCGGTTCAGTTTTTGCGGTCCCGGTAATTTGCGGTTTTTTTTGTAATGTTATTTTACTATATAAATCATTAAAAATGAAATATTTTTGTGTTTTCCATAGCTCTTGCTATGTCTCTTAGTATCTTTTAGGTGTTTAAATGAGTTTCTATTGTTTTAAAAGTGTGTTTAAAGACCTTAAAATGCTTCTACACGTACAGTGACAGTAAAATAAACATGCCTACAATGCATTTTAATAGGGTTTTTCTATTTTCACGGAATTTCACTTTTTCGCGGCTAAGTCCGGAACGTAACCCCCGCAATGGAGGGGGGTTTACTGTATGTGTGTGTGTGTGTATATATATATATATATATATATATATATACATTGAAATTTTATTTTTTTTATACTAGTAATGGCGGTGATCAGGAAGTTATAGTGAGACTGTGATAGTGTGGCAGAAAATCTGACACTAACTGACACTGGGTGGGAACTGGCTAACTGCTAATGACATCACCAGTGACACTAATACAGTGAACAGTAATAATACTATACACTATCACTGTACTAATGACACTCGCTGGGAAGGGGTTAATATCTAGGGCAATCATGGGGTTAAATGTGTGCCTAATAATGCATAATGTGTGCTTATACCAATAATCCATATCTCTGTGCAAATATGCAGCACAAATCAATAATACATATCCAAGTGCATACTGTAAGTAACATGAGATGACATAATTGGGTTTATTTACTAAAGCTGGAGAGTGCATAATCAGGCTCACTTCTGCATATAAACCAATCAGCTTCCAGGTTTTATTGCCAAAACTTAATTGAGCAAGCTGAGACTAGAAGCTGATTGGCTTTTATGCAGAAGTGAGCCTGATTTGCACTCTCCCACTTTACTAAATAAACCCCAAAGTGCTTTGCAAGAACATAATGTGCTTCAATAAAAGTCCAAAGTGTCTTGTGTTAAATTTTCAAAGTGCTCAGAGCTCATTGTCTTTAATTCTTCATGTTATGCGCTATTGTGAAACACTTCACCCACGTGCCATCAGCTCTATATGAGGAAACTCACCTGACAATTTTTACCCTTTTTTGAGTCATGGAGCGCCTTTAAGGGAGGGGATCCCATCCCCCAGACCACTGCTGCTGTCTCTCCTCTCAGTACTCTCCTCTCCACACATAGGAATAAATGCCACCATATAGAAGGGTTAAAACTCATATAGTGTAAAACCTTATTTTTTAATAAAATAATTACACTAAAATCAACAAATTGGCCACTCACATTCAGAGGCATACCTAGGGTCTCCAACGCCCTTGGCGAGGAGCTGTATCGGCGCACCCCTCCCCACCATGAAAAAGTAGAAAATGTATTTTTTTTTTTTTCTTGTTTACATCAATTTCACTAATTTTCACTCATTTTCTACATTTTTAAAGGTGATATTCCTATATAAGTTCTCCACCCTGTAAAAGGAAACCAAAGAAACATATGTAGCATTATATTTTGTTTCCTAATCCTCCCTGTCCCATAAAAAAAATGTATAAAAGGAAATTGAAAGATTCTGAGAGATTCCAGCAGTCACTCAAAGCCCTCTGCGCTATATGAAATCACTACAACTCGTACAAATGAAATAGCAAGGCTCCATATACAATGCTTTCCCAATCCGCTTCAGTCTGGATTTCGCCGGCAACACTCCACAGAAACTTCTCTCCTAAAACTTACAAATGACTTACTAACAGCAAAAACCAATGGTCGCTACTCGAAACTCTTACTCTTGGACCTCTCGGCTGCCTTTGATACTGTTGACCACCCCCTCCTTCTCAAAAAACTCAGTCTGCTCGGTCTCCGTGACTGTGCTCTCCACTGGTTCGAATCTTACCTATCTCACCGCACCTTCAGTGTCACTTACAATTCCACTTACTCCTCTGCAACTCCTCTTACTGTTGGGGTCCCCCAAGGTTCTGTCCTTGGACCTCTACTATTCTCAATCTATACCTCCTCCCTGGGTCAGCTAATAGCCTCCCATGGCTTCCACTACCATTTCTATGCTGATGACACCCAAATCTACCTCTCTACCCCTCAGCTCACCCCATCAGTCTCCTCCCGCATCACTGATCTACTAACAGACATATCAGCCTGGATGTCTCACCACTTCCTCAAACTGAATCTATCTAAAACCGAGCTCATAATATTTCTTTCTCTACGTGCCCCTTCCCCAGAATTCTCTGTCAAGATCAATGGTATAACTATTAGTCCTTCCACACATGCCAGGGTGCTAGGGGTAACCCTGGACTCTGCACTGTCCTTTCAGGCTCACATCCAATCCCTGTCCAAATCATGCCGCCTTAACCTCCGCAACATCGCTAGAATACGGCCCTTTTTAACCAATGACACCACCAAGCTCTTAATTCACGCCCTGGTTATCTCTCGCCTCGACTATTGCAACTCCCTCCTCATTGGATTACCCTTACATAGATTATCCCCCCTTCAATCCATAATGAATGCAGCTGCAAGACTTATCCACCTTACCAACCGTTCAGTGTCCTCCAACCCTCTCTGCCAATCCCTTCATTGGCTTCCACTCACCCAACGAATAAAATTCAAAGTGCTAACAACAGTTTACAAAGCCATCCACAACTCTTCCCCCAGCTACATCACTAACCTGATCTCAAAATATCAACCTAGCCGCTCTCTTCGGTCCTCCCAAGACCTCCTGCTCTCTAGCTCCCTTGTCACCTCTTCCCATGCTCGCCTCCAGGATTTCTCCAGAGCTTCTCCCATTCTTTGGAACTCTCTACCCCAATCTGTCCGACTGTCCCCTAATCTATCCATCTTTAGACGATCCCTGAAAACCCTTCTCTTTAAAGAAGCCTACCCGGCTACTAACTAATAACGCTGTTTCTCTTGCTCCATCAGCGCATCCCCCACAGCTATTGCCTTTTGTATCAATTGACCCTCCCTTTTAGATTGTAAGCTCTAACGAGCAGGGCCCTCTGATTCCTTTTGTTCCAAATTATAGTGTAACTGTAATGTCTGCCCTCATTTTGTTAAGCGCTACGCAAACTGTTGGCGCTATATAAATCCTGTATAATAATAATAATAATAATAATAATAATAATAATAATGCCAATAATAATCTGTGTTATAAACCTCAAATCATAAATATATATTTACACACACATATTTAGACTTGTGTGATGATGGTGATGTGCCAGAGGAATGCTTGTCACCATATTACAAGCATAGTAGAGGCACATCACACCTTATGATAACCACAACACAGGCCATTACACCTTTTTGTAAACACAACATTGATAAATCACACCGTTTTACAAGCACTGGGACATCACACCATAACATCACACCATACCAGTGCTGAACTGAGGATAAAAACCAGCCTCGGTTCAAGTTTTATACCAAT
Organism: Pelophylax lessonae; assembly: GCF_965119305.1. NCBI lineage: Eukaryota > Metazoa > Chordata > Amphibia > Anura > Ranidae > Pelophylax > Pelophylax lessonae. Next base: position 492,505,859 of record NC_138771.1, read on the forward strand.
TCACAGGACTTGCCCCAGGACTTACATCAGCAAAGAGATTGCACTCACAGGACTTGGCCTAGCACTTACCCCATCACTGAGATTGGACATACTCTGGCATTTAGATTGCACTCACAGGACTTGCCTGAGGATGTGAATCAGCCTCCTGCATGCACCATGCAGAAGGAAAAAGATGCCGGATATGAGATTTCTGGTGGCAACAAAGGCGGCATAACATTGGCAGAGAGAGTACGCTCTCACACTCTTACGGCCGCATCTGCATCCCGCCACTGCCAAATTTTTAAAGGCCACATCCCACAGCGGCCCCAGGGTAGTCTGGCCCTGCACCCTATTACAAACAGAAGTCTTTACTGGTGTCACTACATTTTCTAAAAATAATTTTATAGCTAACAAATACTTTGGTTGTGACAGATGAACTCAGGCTGCCTGAGTATAGTGGGGACTGCACGTAATGTATTAGGGTGTCAAGGTGTAATGGGCACTGCATATTGATCTGTCTCAGTGTAATGGCTACAGTTTGTTTGTGATGTATTTGGCTACATGTGATGTATTATATTGTTTGTGTGTGGTAGTGTTATGTTTTTGAGCTGTGTACATGTGATGGAAACATTGTGTTGGCATTGGGCTGGCTGTGTGTGATGAGAATGTGTGTGATCATTTTGTGCTGGTAATGTGTGATGGGGACTGCTTGTGTTTGTGATGGTTTTGGGCTGTCTGTGTATGGTGGGACTAACTGTGTTTGTCTTTGAATGACAGTAATAACCACTGATGAGTAGATAGCAGCATGTAACTGGTCATCTGTGACCTGTATAAAGTTGGTGAATCCTAGAGCAACACAAAGTAAAATTATGTTTTTCATTCTCACACAATATGTAATCCTGGGTACATATATATCATCCACTCAAAAGCTTCACTTTGTTACTTACGGTATTAGTAGTGATGCCACTGTCTAGAATGCCCACTCCACACGCTCCCTTAGTCCCTATGCCAACTGCAGTCTCAGCCAGGTAGGTAAGGTATCAAACCTTAGGTGTAGCCGTATTATTCGATCTGCTCGGTCCCTCCCTAGTCCCTCTGCAATCTCCAGGCAAGGTAAGATGTAACTGCACTCTCCGCTCACTTCTATCCCCTCTCATCCATGTCTCTTCTACCCCCCACCCCTTCCTTTCTCTGTTCCCCTCTCTTCCATGTCTCTCCCCCCCAACCTCTCCATCCATCCATGCATCTCATTTTCTATCCATATCTCTCTCCCCCTTCCATGTCTCTCCTACCTTTTATTCATATCTCCCCCTTATGTCTCCCTTCCATCCATATTACTCAAGCCCCCCCCACCCCACAGCGTTTCTCTTCCATCCATTTTTCTCTCCCCCATTCCATCCACATCACTCCCCCTTGCCAACCTCACACTTTTCATCTATATCTCTTCTACCCCCCCTTCTGTTCTCTGTTCCCCTCTCTTCCATGTCTCTCCCCCCCCCCCTCCCTCCATCCATCCATGTATCTCATTTTCTTTCCATATCTCTCTCCCCCTTCCATGTCTCTCCTACCTTTGTTTTATATCTCCCCCTTCCATCCATTTCTCTCCCCCTTATGTCTCCCTTCCATCCATATCCCCCCCCCCCCACCCAGTGTCTCTCTTCCATCCATATCCTCCTTCCTCCCTTTCATCCATTTTTCCTTCCCCAATTCCATCCACATCTCTTCCTCTTGCCAACCTCCCCCTTTTCATCCATATCTCTCCCCCTTGCCAACCTCCCCCTTTCATCCATATCTCTATCCCCCTTGCCAACCCCTCCTTTCATCTATATCTTTCCCCTCTTGCCAACCACCCCTCTTTTATTCATATCTCTCCTCCCTTTCATCCATATCTCTCTCCCACCAACCTCCCCCCTTTAATCCTTATCCCTCCCTCCCTTGCCAACTTCCCCCTTTCATCCATATCCCCCCTCCCCCGCCAGCCTTCCCCTTTCATCCATATCTCTCCTCCTCCCTTGCCAACCTCCCCCCTTCTTCAATATCCTTCCCCCGTTGCCAACCTTTCCCCTTCCTCAATATCCCCAGCACCCTTGCCAACCTCCCCCTTCCTCAAATTCCCCCTCTTGCCAACCTCTCCCCTTCCTCAATATCCCCCCCCCCTGCCAACCTCCCCCCTTCCTCAATATCTCCAGCCCCCTTGCCATCCATATCTCTCTCCCCACCAACCTCCCCCCTTTAATCCTTATCCCTCCCCCCCTTGCCAACCTCCCCCCTTCCTCAATATTCCCCCCCTCCTCAATATCTCCAGCCCCCTTGCCAACCTCCCCCTTCCTCAATATTCCCCCCCCCCGCCAACCTCCCCCCTTCCTCAATATCTCCAGCCCCCTTGCAATCCTCCCCCTTCCTCAATATTCACCCCCGCCAACCTCCCCTCTTCCTCAAAATCTCCAGCCCCCTTGCCAACCTACACCATCCTCAATATCCCCCCCTTTGCCATCCATATCTCTCCCCCCCCGCCAACCTCCCCCCTTTAATCCTTATCCCTCCCGCCCTTGCCAACTTCCCCCTTTCATCCATATCTCCATCTTTCATCCATACCTCTCCCCCTCCTTGTCAACCTCCCCCCTTCTTCAACATTCCCCACCCCCTTGCCAACGTCCCCCTTCCTCAATATCTCCAGCCCCCTTGCCCACCTCCACCTTCATCAATACCCCCCCCCCCCGACCAACCTCCCCCCTTCCTTAATATTCCCCCCTCCTCAATATCCCCCCCCCTTGCCAACCTCCCCCTTCCTCAATATCTCCAGGCCCCTTGCCAACCTCCCCCACATACTCAATATACCCTCCCACCCTTCCTGAAATGTACCTACCTATGCAATCCTAGTCCCACGCAGCACTCACAGAGCCGGCTGTCCAGTAAATGGCTATCCTCACTTGCCTCCCTCCCTGCCATTTTGCCTGTCATGGCAGGGGAGCGGGGCGCCCGATGTCTGGCATGCTGTCTCTGTCATGCTGAGCGACTGGTAGTCACGTGACACCCGGTGCTCCAACGCAGACTGCGAAGGGGAGGTGCTCCCCCTGTGTACTGTGCGTGCGGTTCCTTGATGGAGCCACACGCTGCCTGGGGGCACCGGGGGCGCAGGCTGAGCGGAGGGTGCAAAAATCACTGCTAACACTGCCAATTGATTTTTGCGCTCCCCCCCTCCCAGCCGGGTTGCGCCCCTGGCGGGCACCGGTCTCGCCGACCCCTTGGTACGCCCCTGCTCACGTTCCATTGTGCATGACACTACACCAGGATTGCAGCATATAAGCATCAGTGGCGGCTGGTGAAGTTTTAAGATGGGGGGGCGCAAGACCCCGCCCTTCTATTTTGGCCCCTCCCATTTCTCAGAAGCCACACCCCTTATAGACCCCACCCATTTTGTCCCCTGTATTTTGCTTGCGTGAACCAATTCTCCCAATATATCACATATTAAGGGCTCCATCAGTACTAGTATATCCCATAATAGGGAGCAGGGGCCCTATTATGGGATACACTGACAGAGTGGCACAAACCCCACAGTACAGACCCCCTAGCACAGACCACACAGTACATGCCCCCTTTCAATGTAGTGACCAGCGTACATGCCCCCTTTCAATGTAGTGACCAGCGTACATACCCCCTTTCAATGTAGTGACCAGCGTACATACCCCCTTTCAATGCAGTGACCAGCGTACATGCCCCCTTTCAATGCAGTGACCAGCGTACATGCCCCCTTTCAATGTAGTGACCAGCGTACATGCCCCCTTTCAATGCAGTGACCAGCGTACATGCCCCCTTTCAATGTAGTGACCAGTATACATGCCCCCTTTCAATGCAGTGACCAGCGTACATGCCCCCTTTCAATACAGTGACCAGCGTACATGCCCCCTTTCAATGTAGTGACCAGCGTACATGCCCCCTTTCAATGCAGTGACCAGCGTACATGCCCCCTTTCAATGCAGTGACCAGCGTACATGCCCCCTTTCAATGTAGTGACCAGTATACATGCCCCCTTTCAATGCAGTGACCAGCGTACATGCCCCCTTTCAATACAGTGACCAGCGTACATGCCCCCTTTCAATGTAGTGACCAGCGTACATGCCCCCTTTCAATGCAGTGACCAGCGTACATGCCCCCTTTCAATGTAGTGACCAGCGTACATGCCCCCTTTCAATGCAGTGACCAGCGTACATGCCCCCTTTCAATGTAGTGACCAGCGTACATGCCCCCTTTCAATGTAGTGACCAGTATACATGCCCCCTTTCAATGCAGTGACCAGCGTACATGCCCCCTTTCAATGTAGTGACCAGCGTACATGCCCCCTTTCAATGTAGTGACCAGTATACATGCCCCCTTTCAATGCAGTGACCAGCGTACATGCCCCCTTTCAATGTAGTGACCAGCGTACATACCCCCTTTCAATGCAGTGACCAGCATACATGCCCCCTTTCAATACAGTGACCAGCGTACATGCCCCCTTTCAATGCAGTGACCAGCGTACATGCCCCCTTTCAATACAGTGACCAGCGTACATGCCCCCTTTCAATACAGTGACCAGCGTACATACCCCCTTTCAATGCAGTGACCAGCGTACATGCCCCCTTTCAATACAGTGACCAGCGTACATGCCCCCTTTCAATGCAGTGACCAGCGTACATGCCCCCTTTCAATACAGTGACCAGCGTACATGCCCCCTTTCAATACAGTGACCAGCGTACATGCCCCCTGCAGAGGTATGGCAGTGGGAGAGATGGGATCAGGCAGAGGGATGGTGGTGGGAGAGATGGGATCAGGCAGAGGGATGGAGGTGGGAGGGATGAGGGCATGAGGCAGAGAGGGATAGCAGTGGGAGGGATGGTCATGGGATGAGGCAGAGCAGAGGGGGATGGCGGTGGAAAGGCTGGATGGATGGATGGATGGATGGTCATGGCCCATGATGACCATCCATCCAGCCTTTCCACCGCCATCCCCCTCTGCTCTGCCTCATCCCATGACTCATGGGATGAGGCAGAGCATAGGGGGATGGCGGTGGAAAAGCTGGATGGATGGTCATGGAGGACTGACAGGAGGACCACGAGGACTCACCGGTGGTGATGTCTTCCAGCAGATGACCTCCGGTGGTCTGGTCTCCTCTCCGGTGCCGCCGTCACTCCCGTCCGGTGTCCACCCGACTCCATCGCCCGCGGTCCGGTCCACTGCTGCGAGTGACGTCAGCGGGGTCAGCGTTGGATGTCCTGGATGCTGTGATTGGTCCAGGCTGGAGGCTGGACCAATCACAGCCAGGAATCCACGAAGTGGGGGTTTCCAAGGAATCTGCCTTGCGCCCAGGTTACGCCCCCCACGCCCCCCAGAAGGCAGCCAATCGGCGCCTCTTCTGGGTGGTAACCCCACCCCCCCACCCCCTCCACATCGGCTGGCGGCGGCGGCGGCGAACGCAATTTTTTTTTTTTTCAAACTTTATTGCTCGTTTTGCAATCTTTTTTTTTTTTTTTATCTTTTTTTTTTTTCTTCCTTTTTTCAGGGGGGGCGGCGCCCTGGCGCCCCCTATGCACCGGCCGCCACTGATAAGCATATAAAGCACTGATTTTGTCATCCTAGCACTCCTAACAACCAGAGCCCCGACGCATGTTGATGTCTTCAGTGGGCACCCCCTGAAGACGTCAGCATGACGAAACTCTGGTTTTATAATTTATTTCGGTTTTAAGGACATGTTGGAAGGACTTTGATTTAACTTTATGATCTTTCACTGGATACCTATTATGTTAATGAGTTGATTCTTTATCACATATGTTTTTTCACATGTTTTATTTTGATTATAAGAACATGGTATTTATGTATATAAGGGGAGCATAGCACTTTATTGCATTTTTCTTAAAATAACTGTTTTCCATTTAGATAGGGCAGTATATGGTTCACACAGTGCTAGTAGCCTCCAAGGAGTAGGAACACCATAGTGGTAGCATAAGCACAGGATCTTTGTAGTTTTTAACTCTAAACTGGTAATCTGTAAAGGCTTTTAACCACCTCAATACTGGGCACTTTCACCCCCTTCCTACCCAGGCCAATTTTCAGCTTTTAGCGCTGTCACACTTTGAATGAGAATTACTCAGTCATGAAACACTGTACCCAAATGAATATTGTATCATTTTTTTCACGCAATTAGAGTTTTCTTTTAGTAGTATTTAATCACCACTGGGTTTTTATTTTTTGCTCTACAAATTAAAAAAGACTGACAATTTTGAAAAAAAAATGGGCTTTTCTTAGTTTCTGTTATAAAATTTTGCAAATAAGTAATTTCTCTTCATACATTTTGACCAAAATCTATTCTGCTAAATTTCTTTGGTAAAAAATAACCCAAATCAGTGTATATTATTTGGTCTGAGTGAATGTTATAGAGTCCACAAGCTATGGTACCAATTACTGAAATTTGATGTACTGGCGGCCTATCTCATTTCTTGAGGCCCCATAATGTCAGGACAGTAAAAATATTCCCCAAATTACCACTTTTTAGAAAGTAGACAGTCCGAGGTATTTAGCAAGAGGCATGGCAAGTTTTTTGAAGTTGTAATTTTTTCCCCCAATTGTTTGGAAAATAAAGAAATTCATTTTTTTTTTCACAAAAATGTCATATTAACAAGTTATTTCTCACACACGGCATAGGCATGTGTGCAACTACACTCCAAAACATATTCTGCTGCTCATCTTGAGTATGACAATACCACATGTGTGAGACTTTTTCACAGCCTGGCCACATAGAGAAGCGTAACATCCATGGAGTACCTTCAGGCATTATCCACTTTAAGACCAGGCCTTCTTCTGACACTTTTTGTTTACAAGTAAAAATCTGTATTTTTGCTAGAAAATGACTTAGAACCACCAAATATTGTATATTTTTTTAGCAGAGGCCCTAGGGAATCAAATGGTGGGTTTTGCAAATGTTTATGTCGCACAGTATTTGCGCAATTTTACACACTAACACATAAATACATTTTAATCATTTAAATGCACACAGAGATAATATAATACCCACATTTCTGGTAATATATAAACATAGTGTTGCACCGGGTAAATAGATACCAAACATATCACACTTTAAAATTGCACACGCTTGTGAAATGGTGCCAAAATTCGGTATTTAAAAGTCTTCATAGGCAATGTTTTATAAGCCTTTATTGGTTACCAGTTTAGAGTTACACAGGAGGTCTGGTGCTAGAATTCTCGCTCTGAAGTTCACATCGATACCTCACATGTGTGTGTGCTACCGTTTTTTACATATGCATGCGTACCCAATGTGTGCGTTCGCCTTTGCACGGGGGGATGGGGGCACTATAAACGTTTTATTTATTTATTGGTGGTAAACTGGTACACTAACAAATGTTTTTGTGCACTTGTACACTGACAGATGTTGATCGGCTACCGGCAGACACTGATAGATGTTGATGTCACAATGGTACACTATTGCAGATGTTTTGTGCACTGGTACAGATGTGATGGGACACTGACAGATGTTTTGTGCACTGGTACAGATGTGATGGGACACTGACAGATGTTTTGTGCACTGGTACAGATGTGATGGGACACTGACAGATGTTTTGTGCACTGGCACAGATGTGATGGGACACTGACAGATGTTTTGTGCACTGGTACATGTGTTGGGACACTGACAGATGTTTTGTGTACAGGTACAGATGTTTATGGGGTCACTGTGACAGATTTGTATGGGGACAGGGACAGTGGTGCTTGGTGTACTGTTTGTGGTGGGATCTGTGAAAGCTCTGTCTGTGAAATCATCCTTACACACATAGCTGTCACAGACTTTGCAGATTCCCCCACCCCGCACTGAGCTCTCACTGAACTCACACTGAGCTCAGCGGGAAAAACTGACATAGAGAAGGCTGTGACTGGACACAGCCGTCACAAGATCAGGATGGTCAATCACAGTGCCCATATCCCAATCCCGTCTTGGCTGTGTCCCGTGATCTCAGCCATCACACATTGGCTCATGTTCTGAGGGATGCCCCTGTAAGTCCATTCAGAACAACGAAAGGCCCAGGTGGGAAGAAGTTAAAGCATTGCCTATGGAGATTTTTAGATACCGTAGAGTGTTGCCATTCCATAGGCATGCTCAATTTTAAAGTGTGACATATTAGGTATCCTCAGTATGATATCAACTTTTATGTTTTACCAAAACATTGGGTATTATAATGTGTTTCTGTGCACTAAAAGTCATTAAAGTGTATTTCTTCCTGAAAATCGCAATTTAAAAAAAAGGCTACACAAATATTGTGTGACATAAAAAGTTACAACCACCATTTTATTCTGCAGGGTCTCTGCTTTCAAAAAAATATATGTTGGGGAGTTCTAAGTAATTTTCCAGCAAGAAAATGCAAACTGGGTGCCAGTCACTTTCCTAAAATAACCTGTTCCGGGCCGCCCGCTGCAGACATACTGCAGCAGGCAGCCCCTCCTGCGTGAACCGAAGTAGCCCTACGTCGGTCCCGCGTCTGCTGCTAGGGGGTGAGCGCGTGCCAGTGGCAGCGCGCTCCCGCCCCCACTCGGCAGTGGGGACTCTGATGCATGGGGCGGGCGGCTCCGATTGCTACTGGCCAACCGCGATCGCTCCCCGCTGAGAGAGAAGGATGTTCAGCAATTGTAAACACAGCTGACCGTTCTTCTCTCTGGAATGATCACAGAGCGCCTGTGATCCTTCTATATATAGGAACACAGGTCTCTGTGATCATTTCAAAAGCCCATCCCCCCACAGTTAGAAACACTCCCCTAGGCTTACATTTATCCCCTTGATCGCCCCTGGGTTAACCCCTTCTCTGCCAGTGTCATTATTACAGTAACAGTGCATACTTATAGCACTGATTATTGTAGTAATGTCACTGGTACCCCCAAAAGTGTCAAAAATGTCAGCTAGGGGTCAGAACTGTCCGCCACAATGTTGCAGTCCCGCTAAAAATCTCAGATCGCCACCATTACTAGTATAAAAAAATTTACATTTTTTGGGGGGGAATGTTATATAGCAGAATGTGAAAAATATTGTGGTTTTTTTTTTTTTTTCAGAATTTGTCGAATTTGTTTGTTGATAGCGCACAAAAAAAAAAATAGCAGAGGTGATCAAATACCACCAAAATAAAGCTCTATTTGTGGGAAAAAAAGACATCAATTTTATTTAGGTACATCATCGCACAACCACACAATTGCCTGTTAAAGTATCGCAGTGCCCAATCTCAAAAAATGGCCTGGTCATTAAGGGGGCAAATCCTTCCGGTCCAGAACTGGTTAAAGAAACTATTTAATTCTTATGTATCTTAGGAGAGAGGGTACGGGTCACAGCTGTTACTGCACAGAAAAGGGCCCTTCACTAGACATTATAGGCAACAACTGCATTTCTCTTTAGGAGAGTGAACCAGCACAAACTAGGACTTCATCCCAATGCTGTATCTTTGCCTAGGCCAACAAGGCCCAGGCCTAGGGCAGCACTTTCACAAAAAAGCCGCCCCGCATGAAAAAAACAGCCTCCTCCTCCCGGCTCCTGCACAAAAAGTGTCCCCACCGCTTGCACTACACTTTCAGTGTAGAACCAGTCTTATGGGACAGACTGAGCCGGGTGGCAGGGCCTAGGAGACAAATCGGTCTGGCGCCCCCATAAAGGGGCTGCACTGCTGCCAGTATGATAATACTGGCTGGCGGCCGATGACTGACCTGCCGTTTGGACAGACCGTCCACCACACTTATTACAACTGGCGGCCGCCAATACTAGTAAGTGTGGCACTGGCAGCAGGTCTTAGCAGCCTAATGCTCCGCTTACCCTCCTCTGCGGAATACCAGGCTTTTGTAGTCTTCTGGATGAGAAGTAAAGCAGGAACATGTACTTTTTTTGCTCATGGTTTTAGCAACCTGCTGATTTGTCTTAGGTTTTTCTCTATAAGAACATCTTAATGCCAGTTAATCCTGTTTTATTTAGCAAAAGGTATTGTAATTAAACATACACAGGTAAAAGATCTTTCAGTCTGTGTGTTGACATATTTTGGGGTAATTTTTGGCCTGATTGAGTCCTAATGCTTTAACTAATAATCTGGTTTGTGAATGTCACATGACCACCTTCAAATGGAACTGTAGTTGGGCAGGTCCCCATCCCCAGTGTTCCTCCTGGGATAAGTGGCACTGACAGCCAAGAGCGGTACCTGTGTTGTCAGATCAGCATTGTATGTCCAATAATCCACAAATATGGATTTAGCCCAACCCTATCTGCTGGCCAAATGTGATGTCATTTAGGGGTATTTTAGCAGGTGAATATGAGCACTTCCACCACTGGAAGTGCTTTTGTTATCACTTAGCACTGGCATTTGTTCTGAAATTAGTTTGCAATGCTTCAGTAATCATTCAGAATTTACTGACAGGTGCACTTGACCTCCTTCTGACCTGCATTTACCCGTGCTTAATGCAGATTTTGCATTCCAATAGACTTGCATAGGTATGGAAAACCTACTTGAAGCAAGCAAAAGCCTCTCAACACAGCTTAGGGTCCATTCACACCAGCAGCTGCATTGGTAAAGCAGGAAGGGGTGTGGTTTGCAGATGACTAGGGAGGGGGTCTTAAACAGGAAGGGGTGTGGTCTTGGCAGGAAGGGGTGGGTCATATTTAAGTTAGGGGGTGCACGAGTTTAGTCAGGCCTAGGGCAGCACAAAAACCTAAATACACTACTGCTTCATTCTATGCGTGATCTTCTTCAGGAGGGTCAAGCAGCATCTCCTGGGACATCCTGCCTTCAAAGACCGCTCCAAACAGTCACATACAGGCCTCTTCAGGCACGCAGGCCTAAAGAAGCAGCTCCAAACACTTGCCTCAGCTCACCCCAAAATCTATACACTTTCCCATGATGATGACTTTCCCACTGACAAAGAAATTCCTGAATAAGGATATGAATATTCCTAACCCAAGTCCACTGTGTGTATCTAGACAGAATTTAGAAGGAAACTGGACAAATCCAGAATACAAATTAGATTTGACAAACTACAACCATGCAGACTAAATTTAACAGAGACACGCCAGGCAGGGTGGCTACAATAGGAATAAGAGCGCTGTATATTTTGGAACAACCTCATACTATATCTGTTAGATATACAGTAAACCCCCGCTCCATCGCGGTTCCGTTTTTGCGGTCCCGGTATATTGCGGTTTTTTCTGTAATGTTATTTTACTATATAAATCATTAAAAATTTAATATTTTTGTGTTTTCCATAGCTCTTGCTCTGTCTCTCAGTATCTTTTATGTGTTTAAATGAGTTTCTATTGTTTTAAAAGTGTGTTTAAAGACCTTAAAATGCTTTTAAAAGTACAGTGACAGTAAAAAAACATGCCTACAGTGTATTTTAATAGGGTTTTTCTATTTCGCGGATTTTCACTTTTCGCGGCTGGGTCCGGAACGTAACCCCCGCAATGGAGGGGGGTTTACTGTAAATACAGCAGCTGAGAAGGGTTTAGAGCAGAGGTCTCCAAACTGTGGCTCCGGGGCCGGGTGCAGCCCTTTGATTGTCTTTATCCATCCCTTGGGACACTATTCCTCCCACTGACATTAACAAAGGGACATAATTACTCCCACTGACACCAACGATGATGCATTATTCCTCTCACCGACACCAGTGATGGGACACTATTACTCCCACTGACAACAGTGATGTGACACTATTCCTCCCACTGACATGAACAATTGGGCACTATTCCTCCCACTGACACTAATGATGTGGCACTATTCCTCCCACTGATACCAATGATAAGGCACTATTCCTCCCACTGACACCAAATACAGAGCACTATTCCCCCTGATTATACCAATGATGGGGCAATATTCCTCCTACTAACACCAACAATGGGACTTTATTACTCCCACTGACATGAACAATGGGGCACTATGCCTCCCACTTACACCAATGATAAGGCACTATTCCTCCCACTGATACCAATGATAAGGCACCATTCCTCCCACTGAGACCAATGATAAGGCACTATTCCTCCCACTGATACCAATGATAAGGCACTATTCCTCCCACTGAGACCAATGATAAGGCACTATTCCTCCCACTGACACCAAATACAGAGTACTATTCCCCCTGATTATACTAATGATGGGGCAATATCCCTCCTACTAACACCCAACAATGGGACTTTATTTCTCCCATTGACACCAATGATGGGACACTATTTCTCTAATGCCAAAAACTGTTCAATCCTACTGACGGCAGAACATTTTCTACTCCCACTGACCACAGTGCACTCCTTCTAAAGTCTGAAGGACATTAACTGGCCATTGGTTTGAAATGTTTGGAGACCATTGGTTTAAAGGATAGAAAAGGTGAAGAGCATACCTATATCGCTAACGGCTTCAGTATCACTAAGCTGTATTAATTGACCCTGTGCGCAGTTGGTAATAATATATCTGCCAGTCCGATCAATAAGATTTTGTGTAGTCTACTTTACTGGTGGCAAACCACAATGATCCTTTTTTACATTAATAGTTTGCAAACAACCCAAACTACCGCACCCAGGGGAAGTGACAGACTCATGTGTGAGAAGTGCGACAATACATGTAACCAGCCAATATCAGAGGAGCATCAATAGGAGAAAAATAATTCTGGGGCTGGGTTCAAACTGTTGTGAATTGGATGCGGGTTTCCCTGCATCCAATTCGCATGACAGGAGACTGTGCCTGGCTCTCAATGGAGCCGGTTCACACAGCTCAGTGTCAGCTGCGGGGCGGCTTGCAGAAAAATCCTGTGTGTCTTCTGGTCAGTTTCAGGTCTGAATTCAGTCAAAAATTCATGCCTAATTCGGACCTGAAACAGTCCACAGGTACGCACCAGACCCCCTGCTGCAAGCTGCTCTAAATTCAGTGTGAACCCAGCCTAAACTTAAAATAGAACATTTTCTGTACCATTATAAGGACTATGACATGAATATCATTAGTCATTGCTGTATATTATAACTTTTAATGGAAATAATTAATTTTTTTTTTCTTTCCATTCCAGTGATGAAGCAGAAGAACACCATGTTCAAAACAGAAAGGGAGGTGCGTCGTAGACCCAAATTCTTGGATTTTGAGCATGTAAAGAAGTTGAAAGGAAGGTAATATTTTCATATTTATACTATATGGCCAAAAGTCTGTGGACACTTAAACATCATACTCTTATGAGTTTGTTGGACAAACCATGGTCAATATTATGGGGATGCACCTCCCTCCTCTTCCTTTGCAGCCATAACAGCCTCCACCCTTGGAGATTTCCAGAAGATTTTAGGGTGTGTCTGTGGCACTTTGTGCTATTTATGAGGAAAGAAACTGCTGTCGGATGAGAAGACTTGATTTGCAATTGTGTTCGTTAGGGTTGAGGTCAGGGCTTTGTGCAAGCCACTCCACAGCAAACTGGAGTGGTTTACTGGAGCCACTCCACAGTCCACACCAAACTGGTCACACCATGTCTTTGTAGAGAACAATAAGCAATAAAATTTGGATTCCTGGCTCTACCTGCTTCCTATAAAATGTTAATAGTGTTTACTCATGATGACGCGTGTCCATTGAAACAGACAACCTCTGACAGATACCATTACAAAACTCTTTATTGTACACAAAAAATAACAAAACACACATGGTTTGAAAACTATAAAAAATACCAAATGCCCATGTTGTATAATAAACTAGAAAGGAGAACAATCAGGGCTGTCTTACCGCATGGGCATGCCCCACCTGCCCAGCAACCCAGCCCCAGCCAAGCATTAGTCCTGACAGCCATGTCCTGCCTGAGGGGTGACACTCAGGGCCGGCCACCGGATTGCCTGCGCCGCCCACTAACACAGGAGGCACTGAGGCAGAACAGGAGAGAGTGAAACAACCGCGCTGAATAGACAGCAGGAGCTGCCGGAGTTAACTTTCTAAGTTAACGAGCAGGTGATTGGTTGCTAGGACCCCTTAGCAACCAATCACCTAACTCTTAACTTGCAAAGTTAACTCCAGCAGCTTGCGCTGTCCATTCAGGGCTGCGGTTTCGTTCTGCCTTAAGCCCCGTACACACGTACCGATTGTCGGCCGACCGTTCGGCCGTCTTTTGTCCGGTGCTGTTTTGTTGGTTGAAAAGTGCTCAAGACTGCACACGAATTTTGTCGGCCAACAACAACCAACTGCATAAGTGATGTCATGTTCTGGTCTACTTTTCGTGTGTTTTTTCTTCACTGAGCATGCCCAGTCTTGATCATCACATTTTTGTCGGCCGAAATCTGTACTGACTGACGAACAATCGGCCGTTCTTTGTTGGCCAACAAAAATTTTAAAGCCTGCACACCAGATTTTGTTCGGCCGAAAAGTCGCAGTCGGTTGTCAGAAGCATCATACTAACAAGCCGACAATCGGCCGATCAGACGTTGGCCGAACATTTACGGCCAACAATCGGTGCGTGTGTACGGGGCTTTAATGCCTCCTGTTCTCTGCTCCGCTCTCCTGTGCCTCCCACTCTGCATGCAGCATGCTTAAATACGGTAGGAAGGGGGAGAGCTGGGAGGAGCTGTGTAATGTAAAGGGGTCAAAAGGTAGGTGGGGGGCTGTGTAATGTAAAGGGGTCCATGGGGGAGCTGTGTAAAGTGAAAGGGTCCATGGGGGAGCTGTGTAAAGTGAAGGGGTCCATGGGGGCTGTGTAATGTAAAGGGGTCCATAGGGGGCTGTGTAATGTAAAGGGGTCCATGGGGGGGCTGTGTAATGTAAATGGGTCCATGGAGCGGCTGTATAATGTAAAGGGGTCCATGGGAGAGGCTGTGTAATGTAAAGTGGTCCAGAGGTGTGGGGTGGGGAGCTGTGTAATGTAAAGAGGTCAATGGGGGGGAGCTGTGTAATGTAAAGGGAACCATGAGAGAGGCTGTGTAAAGTGAAGGGGTCCATGGGGGGGCTGTGTAATTGTAAAGGGGTCCATGGGGGGCTGTGTAATGTAAAGGGGTCCACGGGGGGCTGTGTAATGTAAAGGGGTCCATGGGAGAGGCTGTGTAATGTAAAGTGGTCCAGAGGTGTGTGGTGGGGAGCTGTGTAATGTAAAGGGGTCAATGGGGGGGGGCTGTGTAATGTAAAGGGGTCCATGGGGGGCTGTGTAATGTAAAGGGGTCCATGGAGCTGCTGTATAATGTAAAGGGGTCCATGGGAGAGGCTGTGTAATGTAAAGTGGTCCAGAGGTGTGGGGTGGGGAGCTGTGTAATGTAAAGAGGTCAATGGGGGGGGGGGGCTGTGTAATGTAAAGGGATCCATGAGAGAGGCTGTGTAAAGTGAAGGGGTCCATGGGGGGGCTGTGTGATTGTAAAGGGGTCCATGGGGGGCTGTGTAATGTAAAGGGGTCCACGGGGGGCTGTGTAATGTAGAGGGGTCCATGGGAGAGGCTGTGTAATGTAAAGTGGTCCAGAGGTGTGTGGTGGTGAGCTGTGTAATGTAAAGGGGTCAATGGGGGGGGGCTGTGTAATGTAAAGGGGTCCATGGGAGAGGCTGTGTAATGTAAAGGGATCCAGAGGTGTGGGGTTGGGGAGCTTTGTAATGTAAAAGGGTCCAAGGGGGGGCTTTGTAGTGTAAAGGGTGCCATGGGGGTGAGGCGCTGTGTAAGAAAAATGAGCTTCGCAGCACAATGGGGCAGCAACCTTTGAACTGGCTTTCAGTCATGTGTATAGAAAATGACATCCTGAAGACCACTGACTTCAAACCAATTATAAAAGAATTCTCTACAAACAATTATTGCAAATTTAATAAATAATTCATAGTGCTTTCGTACTGTGCCATTTCAGTCTGTAATTTCTTTTTCAAGCTCATGTTATATTGTCCAAACTTTGTGTTAATGTTTAAACATTGATTTTGTTGGAGGTACCAATAAATATAGCCTTATCGATAATTTGCATTTTTATTCTCATGGGTGATTGTGTATGCAGGGCCCCAGTGCATTGCATTGCCCGGGGGCCTATAATGCTCTTAAAGCGGAGTTCCACCCTATTTTGACACTTTGCTCCATCGATTACATTAAAACATCCTGAAAAAGAATTGGATAATTAATATTTTTTTTTTGTTTTACTTACCTTATTTTTCCTGAAAATTAACTTACCTTCCTTCCACTTCCTCCTCCTGCGGCCACAGCCCCCGACGTCACTTCCTCCTTTGCATTGACTCCTGGGAGATGAGCGTCATCAATCCCAGGAGTCAATGCACCTGCACCGGTGTCACTCGTCACTTGCGGTGCAGGCGCGTTATTCCCTGATGAATCAATTAGAACAGCTTCTGGGCATGCGCAGAACCAGCTACGGGATGACGCACCTGCACCGGAAGTGACGAGCAGGGCATTCTGGGACTCCAACATCACAGAAGAGGACACAAAGAGGGACGCTACAGCTTCAGCTGCCCACAACACAGATGGCAGCGCTGGACAAGAAATTTTCAAGGTACGTTTTTCTTCTTACAGGCAAGCTAAACAGGGGACAGTTCAGAGCCTATCATTGCTTAAATGCACTAGCCCTGACTGTCCTAGGGGTATTTTTTTTAGGGTGGAACTCCGCTTTAAGGTGGCACTGCAAACAATGACTCCTAGGAGCCTAATAATCTTAATTTTATGCAATTTAAGGAAGAAATTAAAGCCAGGGACAATTTCTCTTCTCCAAAGATAGATGGAAATATGTCCCCAACATGAGCTTACAGGGCAAAGATAGTATCATTTATAGATTTCCATAAGGTTTCATAGTGGCACAATATTATATGTTTTGTACTCAGCAACTGAAAAATCCACCATGCACTGGCTATTTAGCTAATTGGTAAAGTGTCACCCATGAGCATGATCCCTGTGTTCTTGAGGAATTCAAGCTATCATTCATAAAGTATTCCAAGAACAGTGGCCCTTCACATATATTATCAGTCTAGGTGATAGCCTCATCTGACCTCCCTCACACTTGAAATGAAAGCTCAAACCACATGGTACATGTAATTATAGGATAGTTCACAAAGCCACTAGAAAGGTCATCATGTATCCAGAAAGTCATCACCATGTAGCTATCTTTCCAAAAAATAGGCATCATGCATACAGATATTCCTTGTGGTCCAGAGGAGGAGATACCAAGAAGGCATAATATGGAACAGGCAAAACCGGTCAGGTGGTTTTTAGACCATCTTGTCTTCTTGTTATTTCAGGATGCTGAGTCACAGTTCGGGAACTGATAAGTATAACTTTATTCTTATATGATGGACACTCAGAAATCCCATATGGAGTCAAGTATACAGCGGATATTTAAATTGCCTATTTGAAGCACCATGCAATTTCTACATGCCCATTGAATATTGCCTAAAGTGTAAGGGAGGTTGTATGTGACTGTTAGTTATGCTGTTACTATATGTGAATGGACATCACTTTCAGATAATCCACAATAACAACCCAATCTCCTCGTCTGGACCACAGGAACCATCTGTATGCTATTATGTGGCTAGATAGCTACATGGTAATGACTTTCTGGATTCATAGTGACCTTTCTATTGGCTTTGCGAACTTTCCATTTATTACTTGTACCACCCAACTTCCTTTTGAGGTTTGAGCTTTCATTTTAAGTGTGAGGGGGGTCAGATGAGGCTATCACCTACACTGATAATATATGTGAAGGGCCACAGTTCTTGAAATACTTTATAAATGATAGCTTGAATTCCTCTTATGGACCACAGGGACCATGCATGTTTATGAATGACACTTTATCAACTAGCTAAATAGCCAGTGCATGGTGGATTTTTCAGTTGCTGAATACAAAACATATAATATTGTGCCACTATAGACCCTTGATAGATGGAAATCTATAAATGAAACAATTTTTGCCTCCGCAGGCTCATATTGGGGACATATATCAATCTATTGTTGGAGAAGAGAAATTGTTCCTGGCTTTAATTGCATCCTTGATTTACATAAAATTAAAGATAATTAGGCTCCTAGGAGTCATTGTTTGCAGTGTCATCTTAAAGCGGAGTTACACCCTAAAAAAAATGTTTTAACAAAAAATACCCCTAGGACAGTCAGGGCTAGTGGTATTGGGTATGTTATTAACCACTTGCCCTCCAGAAGATTTACACCCTTTCATGACCAGGCTACCTTTTGCTTTTTGGCACTGCGTTACTTCTACTGACATTTGCATGGTCATGCAATGCTGTATACAAATGAAGTTTATATCATTTTTTCCCACAAATAGAGCTTCTTTTGGTGGTATTTGATCAACCTATAAATTAAAAAATACCACAAATTTAAAACACAATATTTGTTTTTACTTTCTGCAATAAAACATATTCAATAAAAAAAATTGTAAAAATCTAATTGCTTCATAAATTTAGGCCAATATGTATTCTTATACATATGCAAATGTTTTAGCATCTACAAAATATGGTCTATATGTATATATACTTGAATTATTATTAATACTTTTTTATGTTTTATACTAGTAATGGCGGAGATCAGCGACTTATAGCAAGACTGTGATAGAATGGCGGGCAGTCAGTGCTAAAAATATGAACTGTCACTGTACTAATGACACTGGCTGGGAAGGGTGATCAAAGGATTAAATGTGTGCCTAACAGTGCTTAGTGTATTGTTTACTGTGAGGTGTTTAGAAGAAGGGATGTACTGGTTTTTATTCCCTGCTTTTCAAGGAAACAAAAACCAGCACATCACTGATGACAGGACGGAGTTTTGTATTGTTTACATTGACAGAACTCTGTCCTGTTTTCTTCCTCACCAATCAGCGGGTACTGGCAGTCAATCATTGCCTGGCACCTGCTGATTTGCGCTGTGACTAATCACAACACAGGCAGCACACTCGCCCCCCTACCTGGAAGTGCTGCATCACGTACTAGGTAAGCCGCACTCATACGTTAGGAGGTCGGCAACAGGTTAACCACTTGCCGACTGCTCACGTTGCTGCTACTGCAGCAGAGCGGCTCGGCTGGGTCCAGCGACGTAAACCTCCCTTCCTCCCTTCAGACACAGCGGGAGTCGGGCCAGGGGAGGAGAGGCGGTGATCACCGCTGCTCTTCCCCGATCGTCAGGAAAAGAGTGAGTCACACAATCCCCTCCCCCCACACACGTCAGTAAGCATGCGGCACACATTTAACCCCTTGATCACCAACAGTGTTAACCTCTTCCCTGCCAGTGTCATTATTACAGTAACAGTGCATATGTATAGCAGTGTCAAAAATGTCAGTTAGGGGTCCGATCTGTCCGCCGCAATGTCGCAGTCCTGCAAAAAAAAAATCGCAGATCGCCGCCATTACTAGTAAAAAAGAAATAAACAATAAAAAGACAAATCTTTCCCGTAGTTAGTAAACGCAATAACTTTTGCGCAAACCAATCAAAATACGCTTATTGTGATTTTTTTTTTACCAAAAATATGTAGCAGAAAACAAATTGGCCTAAAATGTTAAAAAAATGTTGCTTTATAAAAGATTTTTGGGGAATGTTATATATCAGAATGTGAAAAATATTGTTTTTATTTTCAAAATTGTCGCTCTTTTTTTCGAAAAATAAAAATCGCACAGGTGATCAAATACCACCAAAAGAAAGCTCTATTTGTGGGGGGAAAGGACATAAATTTAATTTGGGTACAGTATGACTGCGCAGTCGTCCGTTAACGTAACGCAGTGCCAAATCGCAAATTATAGCCTGGTCAGAAATGGGGTAAAATCTTCCGGTCTTAAAGTGGTTAAAAATACGCTCATTGAGAATTTTTTTGTCAAAGACATGTAGCTAAATACATTTTGGCCTAAATATATGACAAAAATTGAATATATTGGATATTTTTTAACTGTCAAAGTAGAAAATGTCAATTCTTTCGCAAAATTTTCGCTCTTTTTTTATTAATGTCGCAAAAAATGAAAAGCGCAGAGGTGATCAAATACCACCAAAAGAAAGCTCTTTTTGTGGGAAAAAAAGGACGTAAATTTTGTTTGGGTACGGCATTGCATGACAGCGCAATTGTCAGTAAAAGTTAAGCAGTGCCAAGTTGAAAAAAGTGGCCTGGACGTTAAGCAGGAAAATCCTCCGGTCTTAAAGTGGTTAAACTATGTCTGTTTCATTGGTATTTTTATGAATTTGTGTACAATAAAGAGTTTTGTAACGGTATCTGTCAGATTGTCCATTTCATTGGACAAGTATCTTCAAGAGTAAACACTATTAACATTTTGTAGGAAGTAGGTAGAGCCAAAAATCCAAATGTCATTGCTTATTGTTCTTTAGTCCATGTTTTTTGATAGCTCTCCTTCCTCTGTTTAATTCCTAAAGTTAGAGTAATAAGTGTGACAGGACCTGGAGGATTTTTATTTAAGTATTGTCATGTCTTAATAGAGCTGGCTTTGTGCACAGGAGCATAGTCATGCTGGAACAGATCCTTTTTCGCCAATCTGTTACAACAAGGTTGGAATTGTAGCATTAACAGCACCCATCACTTGAATGTAGTCATTTTAACCATATATTGTATCAGAAAACCAAATTACCAGCTGTGTAGCTAATGGAGGATTTGAAGCTGTTGGTGAAGACACCACTAGATGGCGTACAAATACCATCTGTTATTTGCTTTCATTTACAGCACAAAATCCGATTTAGCCAATTCACTCCTATGGACGCTGGACATTCCAACAGAATGGAAAAAAGCACACACATCACATGACGGAGGCGGAGCTAAGGTATGATGGTGGGAACCTCTAACAAAAGAAGAAGCCCTCTAAACACTATAAAGGCTGATTTAATAAAAATGTGCTGTCTTAACATTCATGCAAACATTACAGATATTTAGTGTAATATTTGTAATACAGTGCTTGCGAAAGTATTCGGCCCCCTTGAACTTTGCGACCTTTTGCCACATTTCAGGCTTCAAACATAAAGATATAAAACTGTAATTTTTTGTGAAGAATCAACAGCAAGTGGGACACAATCATGAAGTGGAACAAAATTTATTGGATATTTCAAACTTTGTTAACAAATAAAAAACTGAAAAATTGGGCGTGCAAAATTATTTAGCCCCTTTACTTTCAGTGCAGCAAACTCTCTCCAGAAGTTCAGTGAGGATCTCTGAATGATCCAATGTTGACCTAAATGACTAATGATGATAAATAGAATCCACCTGTGTGTAGTCAAGTCTCCGTATAAATGCACCTGCACTGTGATAGTCTCAGAGGTCCGTTTAAAGCGCAGAGAGCATCATGAAGAACAAGGAACACATCAAGCAGGTCCGAGATACTGTTGTGGAGAAGTTTAAAGCCGGATTTGGATACAAAAAGATTTCCCAAGTTTTAAACATCCCAAGGAGCATTGTGCAAGCGATAATATTGAAATGGAAGGAGTATCAGACCACTGCAAATCTACGAAGACCTGGACGTCCCTCTAAACTTTCAGCTCTTACAAGGAGAAGACTGATCAGAGATGCAGCCAAGAGGCCCATGATCACTCTGGATGAACTGCAGAGATCTACAGCTGAGGTGGGAGACTCTGTCCATAGGACAACAGTCAGTCGTATACTGCACAAATCTGGCCTTTATGGAAGAGTGGCAAGAAGAAAGCCATTTCTTAAAGATATCCATAAAAAGTGTTGTTTAAAGTTTGCCACAAGCCACCTGGGAGACACACCAAACATGTGGAAGAAGGTGCTCTGGTCAGATGAAACCAAAATCGAACTTTTTGGCAACAATGCAAAACGTTATGTTTGGCATAAAAGCAGCATAGCTCATCACCCTGAACACACCATCTCCACTGTCAAACATGGCGGTGGCAGCATCATGGTTTGGGCCTGCTTTTCTTCAGCAGGGACAGGGAAGATGGTTAAAATTGATGGGAAGATGGATGGAGCCAAAAACAGGACCATTCTGGAAGAAAACCTGATGGAGTCTGCAAAAGACCTGAGACTGGGACGGAGATTTGTCTTCCAACAAGACAATGATCCAAAACATAAAGCAAAATCTACAATGGAATGGTTCACAAATAAACATATCCAGGTATTAGAATGGCCAAGTCAAAGTCCAGACCTGAATCCAATCGAGAATCTGTGGAAAGAACTGAAAACTGCTGTTCACAAACGCTCTCCATCCAACCTGACTGAGCTTGAGCTGTTTTGCAAGGAGGAATGGGCAAAAATTTCAGTCTCTCGATGTGCAAAACTGATAGAGACATACCCCAAGTGACTTACAGCTGTAATCGCAGCAAAAGGTGGCACTACAAAGTATTAACTTAAGGGGGCTGAATAATTTTGCACACCCAATTTTCCTGTTTTTTATTTGTTAACAAAGTTTGAAATATCCAATAAATTTTGTTCCACTTCATGATTGTGTCCCACTTGTTGTTGATTCTTCACAAAAAATTACAGTTTTATATCTTTATGTTTGAAGCCTGAAATGTGGCAAAAGGTCGCAAAGTTCAAGGGGGTGAATACTTTCGCAAGGCACTGTATGTGTGTAATAGTTTCTATGTTGCTTTTTTCGTCTAGGCATATGTAATAACCCTGACATTCGATCCTAAGATAAAAATAGCATAAAATGTTTCTAAACCCACAACAGTAAAATCAGTCTGTATATGCAGTAAAGCATGCTTGTTATACTCACTGTGAGTTAATTCCCTGCATTGTGTATACAAGCTATTTGATTTTATCTTCTCTGATCCTCCCATTCTTACACAGTCCCCAAATTATCTGCTGATAGAACAGAGCCTTGGGGGCACTCTGCACATGCTCAGCTTGGTGTTTATTGCTAAAGAGTTTTTTTTTTTTTGTAAGGGTGCATGTGATCAGCACAGGGCCAATTAGCACTGTCCAGACAGAAAGTCAGGGATCCTACAGCCTCATAAGACAGTCAGAGGAGTGGGGAGGCGATTACAGTAGCACTAACCGGGTACCGTTAATCCGCTCTGACAGTATAGGGTGGCAATAATAAAAAAATAGAATTACTCACCCGATACTGTGTATGGCAGATCCAAACTTCTGACACCAAACTGTTAGCTCATTTACGTCAGGAGGCAATTGCAAGATGATTTACGACCCTTCAGTTCTAACTCCCCTGTGTAGGGAATTTTCCTTCTGCTGGCCAGGAGATGTAACACATATAACACTTAAGCTTAATGCAGATACATCTGATTTATTTCATTTCAGCTCACATATTTATGGGCCATTTGAGTGGCAAAAACCAGTTTAAACTAGTGTACAATCCATGGGTCAGTTTAACAATAGAATATATCTACTAAACAATACATGAAAAGGTGTTTGTTTTCCCTAACAGATAGACAAAATGTGGGGTGTAGTGTGTGTCTGAAATTGCATTTGTGGAAGAGCCGTTCCATCTCTGCTCAGCTGTCTGATGTGTTAATATGTAAGTAATTGTCAATGTGTTCAGGTGTAGTCTGTAATCCATATGCAAAAGTTAAGTGTCCAGGATGAATGAAATGTGTTTAATATGTAAACACTTATCAATGTGTCTGTAATCTGTATGCAAAGCCTAACTGTTAAGTGTCCAAGATGAATGAGATGTGTTTAATATGTAATTGCAAGGGACCACATTGGGCATAATGAGGAGAGGTTCTCCGGTTGGTGAGCACATGTTGCAAGTAATCAGACAGTGGCTACTAGTGTTGAGCTTGCTACAAAGAGTACCACTGCTGCACGGATGGGAAGTCTTCCAGGAGTAGGAGTGTCCGTTGGCATTGTACCAATGCGTCTGTCTGGATCCAACTGGAATTTGTCTGGTGCTCGTCTCAATCTCCGGTCCGCAGTCGTGGGGTCCAGAGGTGGGGCTTCCTTCAGTCGCTATGCGTGGATCCAAACCGGGGCGTCGTCTGTCAATACCGCTGTTCTGGTCACTGCTTGAACTGTCGCAGGAGGTCCGTAGAGTGGGTCTAGCGACTTCAGCTTATGGGGGGCCTTCACCAGGACTCTGTCTCCAGGCTTGAATGGGTGGGTCGGTGCACCTGTTGGCAAAGGAAACGAGAGCAAAATATCACCATAATCACGGTTTAATTTTTCAATTAATTTTGCCACATATTGCTCTTGCATCTGCTGCAGATCTCCAGGTATGAGAATTTAATGGATTCATTGTCCATGGGGTTGGGAAGGGTCTCCCCATCAAAATTTCAAAGGGAGATAGCTTGGTTCTTGGGTCTGGAGTCATTCTGACTTCAGCAAGAATAACAGGTAAGTACAGAGACAAGAACTTGGATAGCACGGAATACAAGTTTTACAAGAATGGCAGGAGTATAGTGCGGCACTGGGCTTCTGGTCTTACAGGCAGGCAGCAAAATAAATGCTAGTAAAAACCACTTGCAGCACTGGAGTTCAGGGCTTACAGGAAGGCAGGTAATTTTAAGACAGGAAGGATACCTAATGGTACTAACTTGGGAGAACACAGCATGTCCACACATGCAACAATGGTGAGGGCCCTTGGAAGGGTTGAGGTGCAAAGTCTAATGGACTGCCTTGTCTTCTCCAAAGGTGGAGATGGGTTAACTTGAAGTCCTCCTACTCACCCATGCAGGCAGCTACCTAGAACTAAAGGCCAATAGACAACTGAGAATCCCTTGCATGGCTAAGGTGCTGGGATCACTAAACAATAGGGAGTAAAATGCAAGCTGTCTTGTGTACATGGACACACAGAGACACACAAAACAGCTAGAAGTGAGTACCCATGCAAACAGAAATTTATAAGAGATGGTACAGTTGCCCAGTGACACCAAACAGGAAATTGAAACCAAACAGGTTTGAAATAGACTTGGAGACACAAGGCTTGACTACTAGGGACATTAATATGCAAAGCCTAGGGCAATGAGTCACCTTAGAATGAAAAGAGATGGCTTGGCTGGCCATGCGGCTAATTGAATTAACAACAGGAGGTTTGCCTAGTTTTAAACTTTAAATCTTAGCAATACCAAAGTAATCTTAACAATTTGTAGTGACACTGACATACATTCGTTATGATTCTTAGCACACTATAGGTGTAAAAATAGAGCAACAATTTATCCAATTCCATCCTATTCTTCCATCTCACAATATAATAAAAACTTTATAAGACAGGAGATGCTTAATTATCTAAGGCATAGAAACTCATTAATGCCAGAGCTCATACATGTCAGACCAGAACACATCAAATATCTGACACCCAACAAATAAGAAATTAGAAACTGCCACAAGCAGTACAACAACCATATTAGCTATATGGGGGGGGGGGTGAAGTCCATAAACATTTACACATGAAAACAGTTTAATAAACCAGAATTAAAAACAATTTGGAAACAATACTCCCATTGGTGAATTGTCTTTGAAGGCTGTGATCTTCTTTCGGTCTGAAAGTCTTAAATCAATAAAACCAGGGCATAGAATTTGTCTGAGAAATAAGCATCAAAAAAAAAAAAAATTAGTAACAAAACATTATATTTTCCTCCTAAAATAAACCAAAGTTTAGAGGAATGTAGCATACAGTAAGCATGTCAAACATTTTCCTTTCTAACAGTGCACTTCTCTAATACCAAAAATTGTTGACGTCAAATTAATTGTTACCACGTGGATTTCTATTTTTTTTTGTTATGGTATACCATAAATTTAAAGAAAAAATTATTATTGTTCACCATGGTTAAAAAATGAGCAGCTCAAAAATAAACATTAGTAATTTCCCATTTGGCTACAAGAAATTATACGTCACCATATTTCACCCATTTGGAACATTCTTCAAAAACAGTTTTTTTCTACAAAAGCAAAAATGATAGTTAATACACATCTGCATATACAATTAACAGATTCTTTTGTACTTTCCTCTTAAAATTTACTCGGCTCAGTCAATTGGCATGACAATACAGCTGTTTACACTCCCAAGCCTTGCAATTACCTGTGTCAAAACAGGGAGGGGGGCCAATAGTGGGCTGAAAAGCACCAGAAATTTTTTGTTTTAAAAAGTCAATTGTTACCTCAATTATAACGTTCAAATTGCTCACGGTTTAAGAATAGAAATACAATTTTAGCCCTTTAGGTCACACTTTACACACCAAATATATATTCTTGCTTCTAAACGTTGCCATGACCAGCATAGCACAGATTTGTTACCTTTAGTTGTACTTGTGGCAAAGTCACATCACTTTAAAACATAAGTAATAAACACAAAACAAATCATTATGCAACCAGTATTCATTCAGTGTTATCAAATGTTTTGCTGATACAGCACTTTAAGAACATTATTAAAACTTACACAACATAACAATCCATGGATCTCACACACCTCTACACGACTAAGGTTGCCCATACACGATACAATTTTCATACAATTTTCTTATAACATGACTTTCAGTTCTAACCCTAAATTTCATTTTTCCCTTGGGTTTCTCCATACCTTGATAATTGCCCATTATTCTAAGCTCAGAATATGAAGTGAGATTAGCTGAGTTTGAAGGTTTATCTAGGGATATTGATGTCAGTATTTTAGACTTTACTGGTAAACCTAGTTTTCCAGCTTATGTGGTTTCCTGCGTCTTTCTAATCAGATTTATCTACACCCAATTTATGGTTTGCTTTTTAACTATTCTCAGTGGGCAAGTTTATACCTTCAAGCTCAGCTTGATCTCACATCCAATGTACATATACATCTATACAATGGCATGCAATCATATAGAACGACTAAAAATACACTTAAGTGTCTATACAGTAATATACAATGTTTAGATGGAAAATTCACTATCACACACAGTACTGCTTTGTAACCGGGCATCAGACCCTCTTATTATCTTTCTAACTGGGGCATCAGACCCCTATTATCTTTAGGAATATCAGATTCCTGGGAGGCGCTTACAGTAGCGCTAACCGGGTACCATTAATCCGCTCTGACAGTATAGGGTGGCAATAATAAAAAAATAGAATTACTCACCCGATACTGTGTATGGCAGATCCAAACTTCTGACACCAAACCGTTAGCTCATTTACGTCAGGAGGCAATTGCAAGATGATTTACGACCCTTCAGTTCTAACTCCCCTGTGTAGGGAATTTTCCTTCTGCTGGCCAGGAGATGTAACACATATAACACTTAAGCTTAATGCAGATACATCTGATTTATTTCATTTCAGCTCACATATTTATGGGCCATTTGAGCTGCAAAAACCAGTTTAAACTAGTGTACAATCCATGGGTCAGTTTAACAATAGAATATATCTACTAAACAATACATGAAAAGGTGTTTGTTTTCCCTAACAGATAGACAAAATGTGGGGTGTAGTGTGTGTCTGAAATTGCGTTTGTGGAAGAGCCGTTCCGTCTCTTCTCAGCTGTCTGATGTGTTAATATGTAAGTAATTGTCAATGTGTTCAGGTGTAGTCTGTAATCCATATGCAAAAGTTAAGTGTCCAGGATGAATGAAATGTGTTTAATATGTAAACACTTATCAATGTGTCTGTAATCTGTATGCGAAGCCTAACTGTTAAGTGTCCAAGATGAATGAGATGTGTTTAATATGTAATTGCAAGGGACCACATTCCATTGCAAAGTGGGCACGAGCTGAAATGTATCATGAAATTTAATATTTCATTAAGGCACATTGATACACTCTTTCAAGGAGAATGAAAACTCCTTCTACAAGCTTTGAAAAGTAGGGACACAAATGGGATACTATGGATGCTGCAAACCCCAAATATATGTTACAAAAGAAGTTTGAGATGTCCCCAGGGGTTTTTTGGCAGCAAGAAAATATATATCAATAAAGTGTTGATGTAAAAAATATAATTTTATTGCACATGCATTCAAATCTAGGTAGGATTTTAAAACATGAGCTCTGGTTTTACACACTCCTATTTGGCCCATCGGCCGTGACAACAATGATACAGGCAGGTATACTTATGAAAACACGGGAAACCCCTAACAAAGGGGAATACTTTTTGTACATACACAATATACATAGAAAGTACCAAAGTGTACTCAAACAATAAGACTTAAATATGTATCAATAATAGAAAGAAAGAGTAATTACATGATACATGAGACTTGGTGGTAACAAAATACTATACATTACATCACATAATTAAAAAGTTTACCTTACCTCTATTTGTGCCTTTAAAGTCCACCAAACTTCTCCCAATGATTCGATATATCTACTAAGGATGTGGCACATTGTTCTCTAATTTTGTTGTGCTCACACTGTGCTGCTGTACTGGCTGTGCAATAATATTCATTTATTCATACTTACTGTAACAAAAATTGTTTTCATATTTGTCCTGCACTAGAGGTTTCGACCAAAGGAATCGCGGTCTTTTTCAGGGGGACTGTGTTGTCTCCAACAAATGGGTGATGGAGTTTGGAACCAGATTATTCAAGAGTAGCAAACAAGATCCTTCCTAAAACATTCCAGCTGTCCACATGGTTGGGCCCAGCCTGCTTGGCTTGCAAGAGACCATGTGTAGGGTGTTTAGGAGAGGTCAGGGTTAAGCTCACCTTGAATGTAAAGGCCCTTAATATTCCCCCATGGGTGAAATCTCTTATAGGAGACAGGGAAACAAATCGTCTGTGGCCTACTACAATGGGTGATGTACAGTGGAGTAGGGGTAGTTGGTTCTGAAAAAGCCCTGTTTCCATCTAATGGATCACCAATGTGCAGCTCAATCGCTCATGTCCCTACACATGGTCTCTTGCAAGCCAAGCAGGCTGGGCCTAACCATGTGGACTGCTGGAATTTTTTAAGAAGGATCTTGTTTGCTACTATTGAATACTCTGGTTCCAAACTCCTTCACCCATTTGTTGGAGACAACACTGTTCCCCTGAATAAGACCCTGACTCCTTTGGTCGAAACGCGTTTGAGCAGCCTCTAGGGCAGGACTAAAACTGTAACAAAAATTGTTTGTATAAGTATACCTGCCTGTATCATTGTTATCATGGCTGAACGGCCAAAAAAGAGTGTGCATAATCAGAGCTCATTTTTTTTTTTTTTTTAATCCTACCTTGATTTTAATGTATGTGCAATAAAATTATATTTTTTGCATCAAAGCTTTTTTGATATATATTTTCTTGCTGCCAAAAAAACCCTGGGGACATCTCAAACTTCTTTTGTCACTTCTTCTCGGCCAGACATTGATAGAAGTCACAAGACTGCTGTATACTGCTGTTCAGAAAAGGCATTTAGCAGTTAATATTTATCAAAATAAATGCATTTCTGTGTACTGTGGGAGACCAGATATAGTGAATGCCTGGGTTTAATAACACTTTAGGAACATTTGACCATGCAAGTTAATAGGCTAAGAACATTCTACCAGCAGGGGACATCATATGAGGGAGACATCTGCACTTTGTATAGTCTATGGAGAATTTTGTGCGAATGGTTGGACTGGGTGTTCAGCCGAATGAACCTCACATTCACACATATTAACCACTTAAGCCCCGGAGGATTTGGCTGCTAAACGACCAGGGGGTATTTTGCGATTCGGCACTGCGTGACTTTAACGGACAATTGCGCGGTCGTGCAACGCTGTACCTAAACGAATTTGGCGTCCTTTTTTTCCCACAAACAGAGCTTTCTTTTGGTGGTATTTGATCACCTGTGCGATTTTTTGATCATGCGCTATAAACAAAAAAAGAGCGTCAATTTTGCAAAAATAGCAATATTTTTCACATTTTTTTATATGAAATTCCCCCCCAAAAAAATGTAAAAATCAACATTTTTTAACATTTTCGGCCAATTTGTTTTATGCTACCTATGTTTGGTAAAAAAAATTGCAAAAAGCGTATTTTGATTGGTTTGCGCAAAAGTTATCGCGTTTACTAACAAAGGGAAAGATTTTTGTCATTTTTGTTGTTTTTTTTTTTTAACGCATAATGGCGGCGATCTGCGATTTTTTTTGCGGTACTGCGACATTGGGGCGGACAGATCGGACCCTTGACTGACATTTTTGACACTTTTGGGGTTACCAGTGACATTTCTACAGTAATCAGTGCTATACATATGCACTGTTACTGTAAAAATACACTGGTAGTGAAGGGGTTAACTTTATTTGGGAGGGAGGGGCTGTGTGTGTCCCTAGGGGCGTGCTTTCTACTGTGATTGGCTGTGGCTTGAGCTGTAAGGACACTGATCAACGGATCTACATAGTAGATCCGTGTGATCAATGTCTTTACACCGAGGAGAATGACAGGCAGCTCGCTCCCCAGACCCTCCCAGGCTAGTGATGTACCGATACGTCACTCTGCCTGTGAGGGGCTGACCGCCGCAGTATATAGTCGTGCGGCGGTCGGCAAGAGGTTAAAAACATCATCATCACACTTGCACAAATGTTGAGACATTTGAAAAGCTGTGCCTGCTCCCTTATTCAGTATTTTAACATTAAATATGAAAACATACTATAATATTACAGATATGATCCTAATTCATCCAAGTGGTAATTAGTTAAGAATCCTGATGACGCTGGCTGCAAAGATGCTAACAGATCTCTGCCAGGACCTGTAGGCTTGTTCCTGTAGATAAAGCAATTTATCTACAGTGCATCCAGAAAGTATTCACAGCACTTCACTTTTTCCACATGTAGGTGCTAGGAAAACTATATGGGTGGCCCTGTCTGCTTATCAGGGGGGCCTTAATTGTTCAGCTAGGCTGTCATGTGTTCCCAGGTGTGCCTGTTGAGCTTGGGCAGTCTCCCCACTGCGTCCAATGAGGGCTCTCCTTGGACAGTGGAGGAAACCTGGCCAATAGCACACCAGGGCTTGTATCTACCCCAGAGGGCAGAATCTGCCGCAGTGCATCCTGGGAGATGATATAAGTCTGAGGGGAGCACATGACAGGGTGCCTTTGGCGGGAAGCAGATTCCCAGGAGGGGGGTGACGGCTGTCTCTCCTCCTGTCAGCATCAGGAAAGGTGTCCTTGGCAGTCATCCTAGAGGACAGAAGGTTGAGCTGAGCTGCAGAGAGGGATCCAGAGTGCTGTGGACCATGTGGAGCTGCGGGCAGGAGAGTCGTGAGTACTGAAAACTGCCCAGGGGTCTGCCTAAGAGAGGCGACCACTCCAGGAGGTCAGTGGGATCCAGGAGCCAGCTAACCAGTAGAGAAGGCTTAGAAAGAGGGTGCCAGTGTCTAAGCCCTGAAGAGAAGTGTGTGTAAAGAGGGTGCCGGTGTGGGCCCTGAAGTGTTAAGTAGTGCAGCAAATGTACAAGTAGCTACCTCACAGGAAAGTGTCAAGGGAGCTTCTACAAGGAATTTGTGTCACAAGAAGGTGTCAGAAGTCAGTTCAGTGCAAGCAGACAGCAAGTCAGCGTTAATTAGCGCCAGCCGGCGTTGACCGGCATTCAGCCAGCGTCAAGTCAGCGTCAGCAGGCATTTTTTCACTTGTTCCCCTAGAATTGTGCATAGTGAGCCAGAAGAGTATCCCACTCATCCCTTCTCCCATCCAAGTTCTTAATAAACCACAAAAACCAAAGATACTGGACTGATTCTTATCTCAGTGCTCACACTTGGAGAAAATGCCTAACCGTGCTGTTGTTGTTGGCGGTAACCCTGGAGGACCCACATCCAGCAAAACGTCTGGGAATCCTTTGTTAAATACAGCCTTTTTCCAAAATTGAATAAATTCATTATTTTCTTTTAAATTCTACAAACAATACCCTATAACGGAAATGTGAAAGAGGTTTGTTTGAAATCTTTGCAAATGTATTAAAAATAAAAAAGGAAAAGATTCCCATGTACATAAGTATTCACAGCCTTTGCTCAATATTTTTTTGAAGCACCTTTGGCACCAATTACAGCCTTAAGTCTTTTTGAGTATGAAGCTACAAGCTTGGCCCACCTATTTTTGGGCAGTTTCTTCCATTCTTCTTTGCAGGACCTCTCAAGCTCCATCAGGTTAGAAGGGGAGCGTCGGTGCACAGCCATTTTCAGATCTCTCTAGAAATGTTCAATCGGGTGCAAGTTTGGGCTCTGGCTGGGCCACTCAAGGACGTTCGCAGAGTTGTCCTGTATTCACTCCTTTGTTATCTTGGCTGTGTGCTTAGGGTCGTTTTCCTGTTTTAAAATTAACCTTTGCCCCAGTCTGAGGTCCAGAGCGCTCTGGAGCAGGTTTTCATCGAGAATGTCGCTGTACATTGCTGCATTCATTTTTCCCTCGATCCTGACTAATCTCCCAGTTCCTGCCACTTAAAAACTTCCAACAGCATGATGCTGTCACCACCATGCTTCACTGTAGGGATGGTATTGGCCAGGTGAGCGGTGCCTGGTTTACTCCAGACATGATGCTTCCTCGATGAGTTCATTCTTTGTTTCATCAATTTTTAGAATCAGCATATCATATCAAACCATATATAACATTAACAAAACAAAACAAAACAATGTATCAGTCCATAAAGTGTCCTTTAGTATGAATTCGCTTGCATATGCTCAATCTTTCATTAAAAAAAAAAAAAACAGGCTTGTATTCGCACATCCAAAGGACTGCTTCCTTAATTAGTGTTCACCACTATGTGCTCCAATCATCCACATACATTGGTGATAATTCCCTCATCCGATGTGCCCTCACCCAGGGGATAACACCAACCAATGGTCTATATGCCCTTTTGTCCATTTTATGCTGTTTCACTCCTTTGGTGGCAATCTTGAGTTCAGAATCCTTTTTTTCTTACACTTATCTCCATACACCCAAATCATAAAGAGAGAAAGCTGGACATAGTGCTTTATCTTTTAAAACAACCAGTTTTATAAACACTAAATATATAAACACTCATATTTTCCAGGTGTATTACCACGGTATGCTCACAATGTGGGCCTCAGCGTGATCACAGATTGGCCCCTCCCCTACGCGTTACGCCACAGGGTCACATGGCTTCCTCATATCCCCCTAATATGAGGGGTAACACAAGCCTGTTTTTTTTTTTTTTTTTTTTAAGAAAGATTGAGCATATGCAAGCAAATTCATACCAAAGGACACTTGATGGACTGATGCATTGTTTGTTTTTTTTATGTTATATATGGTTTTATATGATATGCTGATTCAGAAAATTGCTATGCAAACAGATTTAAAGGGACACTAGCACATTAGCATTTGGGAGCACAGCACCACTTTTGAATGTCATTTTGCACATTGATACACGTTTAGAGAGTGTGTGTGTTCAGGTGTGAGTGATCTACTTTGTACGTTTTGTAGTCTTATAGCACTCAATAGCACAACATAGCAGCGTGCAAGTACACCTATTTTTAAATGATCTTTCTTGTCCTATTGTATTTCTTTTTTAAATATTTCTATGCAGTACCCATCTAGGAATATTGAATTATAAAATAATAAGTGCTCTTCTGTGTACTAAGCTAAGAATTCATGCTCCTAAAGAGATAGTTGCATTATATTGCTAGTAGTGCCTATATCCTCAGTTGTAAGTTAACTGTTAATTTGTATAAAATTCTGCATTGTGTGGCTGCTACTTGCATGCAGACTAGTGTCAGTGTGTGAAAGCTATCGTATCAGGGTGTGTATGGTTGCCCAGCACAGGTGACAAATTAGAGGTGGTGGCAAGTTATCCTAAAGGTGAAAGTACACCAGGATTCCATCTCAAAGGGGGGGGGGGGGGGACTTGGTGCAGCTGATAGCTCAGGTAATCTCAGAAGTGCTTTGGAATGTGCCATGATCCATAGGCTAGCCATATATGTTAAAGGAGAGTTCCAGCCTCAAAAAAAAATTTCCGATAAAAATACCCCTGGGACAGTCAGGGCTAGTACATTTCAGCAATGATAGCCTCTGGACTGTCCCCGGGTTCACTTACCTTTTAGAAGAAATACTTACCTTGAAAATGTCTTGTCCAGCGCTGCCATCTCAGGTGTTGGCAGTTGAAGCCAGAGCGTCCTCTTCGGTGTCCTCTTCGGTGTCCTCTTCGGTGACTTTGGAGTCCCAGAATGCCCTGTACCGGCCCTGCTTGTCACTTCCGGTGCAGGCGCATCATCCCTGCACAGCTTCTGGGCATGCCCAGAAGCTGTTCAGCAGGAAATAACCGGAAGTGACGAGCAGGGCTGGTGCAGGCGCATTGACTCCTGGGAGCGTTGACGTTCGGCTCCCAGGAGTCAATGCAAGCAGGAAGAGACGGCGCGGGCCGCGGCCAAAGAGGGAGGAAGAGGAAGGAAGGTAAGTATATTTTCTTTAATAACAAGGTAAGTAAATAAAAAAAAAAGTTGAAATTATCCAATTCTTTTTAAGCGACAGTACAGCAATCGGATCATGTAAAGTCGATTTTGAGGCCGGAACTTCCGCTTTAAGATCTCTGTTAACTGTTTTGCTTTTCATTTTCCAACTGGTCTTTTTGAGTTTGTTGAGCCCGGTGGTGCCCTACAGTAGAAATCAGCTAAAGTTCAAGTTATTGTAGATACAAAACAAAGAAAGGGCGCACCAGCCTAGCGCATTATCCTCAGTGAGTTTATTAATGATATCAAGATAAAAATCAGCTACTCACAAACATTCGTGAAAATCAAGCACATCAACTCCATAAAGCCGCCTCATTGCAAGAGTCCGATATCTCATGGAAGAAGAGGGCTGACGCATTTCGAGGCCGTGCCTCTTCCTCAGAGTTCAAGTTATGCATTACCAGCATTGCCAAGGTGCATTCCTGTGTGTTTTTTCACTCTCTAGTGGAGTTCAACAGTATTGCAGGCTGTCATATCTGTTTTAGGCCTGGTTCACAGCTATGCGTTTTGTGATGCTTTTTGCAGAAACGCACTACAGTCCATTTAACATGGTTTCCTGTGGCACACTTTCACATCTATGCTTTTTTCAGCAGCTTCATTTTTGGAAAGGGTCAGGGACATTTTTTAAACGCAAAACATCGCATTTTTGGTTCAGTAGACTTCAATGGAGAAGCTGCAGAAAAGCATGTAGTGCATTTTTAATGCGTTTTTTACGGATTTTGCGTTTTTTAATCTGCCCAACAATAAATTGGCCAAAAAAAGCCTATAAACGGCAAAACACATAACGTGAAAATGTGTCAAAAACGTGTGCAAACCGCAAAACGCACCACTAAAAGCACTGCAGAAACTGGTCAAAAGCAAACTGCATAGGTGTAAACCAGGCATACAATCCTGTTTTTATTCTCCCAAACTACCTCATTCCTGTTCCACCAAACAAGCATCTTACTCTGATTAGGGAGTCCCCATGGGCATGATTCTTTGACAAGTATATCATAATGAAAGGAGTTTGAAATCACAGGGCATAACACAGCTCAAGAGATGCACCCAGAGTTTCTCTGTGATGTGAGAGCGGGCAAGCACCGGCTGTAGGCAAAGCAACGTACCTGTACAACTGCTGCAGTGAATGTACACAGGGAAACCTGTCAGCAAGTCCCAGCCAATGATTCATGGCCGGGACCTGCTGATCGGTTGTGTGCAATAGCAGCCCAGAGCTCTGTATTAATAAACACCACAGAGCTCTGAACGAAGGGAGCTATTTATCAGTTCTCATCCCTGCAAAGCAGGGACAAGAAAATAAGAGATCCTTAGTGAAAAGCAGCACACTATACACACATTATACATAATAAGGCACGCTTTTAACTTCTTGATCGCCCCAGATGTTAACCCCTTCCCAGCCAGTGTCATTAGTACAGTGACAGATAGTATTATCACTGATCACGGTATGAATATCAGTGGCAGTTAGTCATTCTCCCTCCCCCCCGCCAACACCAGTTAGTGTCAAATTGACTTGCAACAGTATCGCAAATCCATTAAGTCACTAACTGCCGTCATTAGCAGTATAAAAAAAGAAATTCCAGTAAATATACCATAGTTTATAGGTGCTACAACTGTCATGCAAACCAATCAATAAACAAGTAGCAGAATACATTTTGGCTAAAATTTATGAAGAAATTTTTTTTTTTTTTTTTCATTTGACAAGTTTTATGGCAGAAAGTAAAAAATATTGTTTTTTCTTTTTTTTTGGTTTTTTTTTTGTCTTTTTTCGCTTATAGAATAAAAAATAAAAAAAAAACAGTGGTGATCAAATACCATCAAAATAAATCTTTATTTGTGTGAAAACAAGTTTTATAAATTTTGTTTGGATACAGTGTTTCATGACCGCACAATTACCAGGTAAAATCTTCAGCTCAAGTGGTTATTTAGTAAGGTGTGGCGGTAGAATAGGACACAGGGACATCATCTGTGAGGGTGTCAGGTATAGGATTTGCTTATTCATTCTGGACACAAGTTCACCTTATTTATCATTCACTTTGCGAGTGAACAGCCTCTACTCTTGTAGTGGATTAACTCCATTGTGTCTGTAAAAATGTAATACCAGCCTGGGGTACTAAAAGAGGTGCTAAGTCTAAAATCAAATTCTCCATTCGTGAACACAAATGGGTTGATTTACTAAAGGCAAATAGATTGTGCACTTTGTAAAGTGCAGTTGTGCTCTGCAAGTGCAGTTGCTCCAGAGCTTAGTAAATGAGGTAAAGCTGCACTTTGCAAAGAGTGCCCAATCACGTGCAAGGAAAAAAAAAAAAAAAGCATTTTTGCTTGCACATGATTGGATGATAGAAGTCAACAGAGCTTCCCCTCATTTACTAATCTCTGAGGCAACTGCTCTTGCAGAGTGCAACTGCAAGAATTTATAAAAAAAGATTCCTTTTTCCAATTTGTGAAATTAAAAATTAGGTTGGCAACCCTGTATGTGAGCTGTCAAATCATTTAGCCTAGATTCACATTGAATGCAGGTTTGAAATGATTTCAAACCAGCATTGTAATCTGACTTCGGGGGCGATTTGAGAGATATCTGTGGGTTCATGCACAGATGTCTATTGAAATTACCCCCAAGTCGCCAAAAGTAGTGCAGTAACTACTTTTGGGAATCGGTGCGGCGCTGAAAAGTGATTCGGACGTTTCTGGCAATAGGCTCCAATTTGGCATGCGATTTGATGTCAAATCGGCCCAATGTGAACGGGGGGTTGAATTTCATTTGGCCATGGGGAATGAATTTCATTTGGCCATGGGTGATAACTACAGGTGTGCACCACTGTCATCTGCTGGCGGTATAGGGTACTACCGCTAAGACAGTGTAACGTGACGAGGTGCTATGATGCCTCCTTACCTCCTGTGTTACTCCTGTAAATGCCTCACCAATATATCGCAATCATGTGCATACCAGGCGATTATGAAGCATTTGCGGGGTGTCCCCATTCTCTTGAATGGGTCATGTTTGCCGGCAGTACTGCTTGCCGAGTCACTGATCATTTTTGTCGTGGGTGCATCAAAACCATGGCATGTAAACAGCCCCATCCACAGGCTTAAGTGGGGCAGTTAAAGGGCACTAAAAATGCAGCTCCTCCGTATTTTAATACCTCCCCAACCGCAAGTCTAAATGAGCCCTTAGCCTGTTTTGTGGTCTTTTGCTACTTCTGAGTGCTGTTCTTACCTGCTTTGTTTCATCCCAACAGCATTGTGCAGCTAAATCCAAAATTTCCTGGGGGGGGGGGGGGGGGCTTTGGTTATAACAGGGAGCTGCCTAGATTCTATGCTACAAGGATGCCTATACATACCAACACATTTTATGTATAGCCACCCCCTCTTCTGATGACAACTGTAACATTTTGGAAATGTCATCACTTTCTGTCTAACTCAGCCTTTTTCAACCAGGGTGCCCAAGCACCCTAGGGTGCCTTGATGTTTCTTCAGGGGTGCCTTGGCCAAATGCTTAAATATTTGTCCTAAAATTGTATACAAGCTGGTGGGTGGATGAAACCTGCCTTTTAGTTACACAAAGCCACAGGTTTTCATTGTGCACCATTATAACCTACTAGCTGCCAACTTCCTAACGACCAAAGACATCATCAGTTGATCAGGAGTATGGCAGTTGCCTGCAAATTATCCTTGTTTGACCCTCCCTTGCCCCTCTCCATCAGCTTTGGGGTCTCAAAACTGAGGGAGAAGAGAAATATTGGAATACTAGTCTGTACCAGTGTAAAAAAGTGTATTTTCTTTGGAAGAATGAATCACCTCTAACGTTGGGTGTCCTACATGTATTGATGTTGCTGCAATATGTAAAACTATCAGAAAAGTTCTTACATTTTAGAATGGGGCGCCTCAAGACTGTCCATAATTTTGGAGGGTGCCTCGAGATTGTCTATAATTTTAAAGGGTGCCTTGACTGAAAACAATTTGAGAAACACTGGTCTAACTTACAATGGTCACCAGGACAAATATAGAAAGTAATAAAGAAATTGACAGGGGTTTAAACCTATCCACACTGTATACTATCCACGCTTAACCACTTAAAGCGGAGTTCCACCCTAAATTTATACTTACCTCCATCTTCTCGCTCCGGGTCACCTGAAAAACAAATGGATAATCACAATTTTTTTTTTTTTTTACTTACCTCGTATAGAAGAAAATATACTTACCTTACTTCCTTCTTCCTCCCCTCGGCGGCCACGGCGATTTGTCACTTTCTGCTTTTGCATTGATTCCTGGGAGCTGAACGTCATCGCTCCCAGGAATCAATGCGCCTGCACCGGCCCCGCCGTCACTTCCGGTGCGCGCGCATCATTCCCTTTTAAACAGCTTCTGGGCATGCCCAGAAGCTGTGGAGGGATGACGCGCGCGCACCGGAAGTGACGGCGGGGCCGGTACAGTGCATCGTGGGACCGAAGAAGACGGAAGAGGACGCAGAAGAGGATCGCGCTGGCTTCAAGCTGCCCACACCTGAGATGGCAGCGCTGGACAATACATTTTCAAGGTGAGTATTTCTCCTAAAAGGTAAGTGCAACCCGGGACAGATCAGAGGCTAGCCATTGTGGAATGTACTAGCCCTGACTGTCCCGGGGGTATTTTTATTAAAGCGGTTGTAAACCCTAAAATAAAAAAAAAAACCTGCAAGACAAAGGCATAATGAGCTAGTATGCATCGCATACTAGCCCATTATGTGTAACTTACCTTAGAACGAAGCCCCGACACGGACCCCCGGACATCGCTGTGGGCGCTGCCATGATCCCTCGCCGTCTCTTCCGGATTGCGCGCGGGAGTGATTTTCCGGCAAGCTCCCGGCAAATAAATTGAAGGTCTCCCCGAACCTTCAGAGCGCATGCGCCGCTCGCGCGAGCGGCTGCATGCACTGTAAATATCTCCTAAACCATGCCGGTTTAGGAGATATTATTTGTACCTATTTTGTAATAATTTGTACCTTATTATAGGCTTACCTGTAGGTAAAAGTGTCAAAAAGCGGGATACTACCGCTTTAAAAAATGTATTCCCAGGGTGGAACTCTGCTTTAAGCCCCAGCCCTTTTTCGGACACTTTAAGTTAAAATCAGTATTTTTTCCTAGAAAACTACTTAGAACACCCAAACATTATATATATTATTTTAGCAAAGACTCTGGAGAATCAAATGGCGGTCATTGCAATATTTTTTGTCACGCAATATTTGCGCAGCGGTCTTTAAAACGCCATTTTTTTGGAAAAATTTAGAAAAATCACATTTCACTGCATTTAAAAAATACTAAACAGTAAAGTTAGCCCATTTTTTTTATATATTGTGAAAGATGATGTCACGCCGAGTAAATAGATACCCAACATGTTACGGTTTAAAATTGCGCGCACCCGTGGTCAATAGAAATCTCAATAGGCGACGCTTTAAATTTTTTTAACGGTTACCAGTTTAGAGTTAAAGTGTAGCTCTTTTTTTTTATTATTGCTCATGCTCTGGCGATCGCGGCGATACCTCACATGTGTGGTTTGAACAGCGATTTCATTCGCGGCTCGACTTCCGTATACGTTTTTTTTTTTGTGCGCGAGCTTATGGTGACAGGGGCGGCTATAAATTTTTTTTCCTATTTATTTTATTATTTTTTTTACTTTATTACAGGTTTTTAAAAAAAAAAAAATCTGATCACTTTTATTGCTATCACAAGCAATGTAAACATCCCTTGTGACACCAATATGCAGTGACAGGTACTCTTTATGGAGGGATCGAGGGTCTAAAAGACCCTAGACCCCTTCACTACACTTCCATGTATGCAAAACGCCGAAAACAGCGTTTTTGCATACAGACGTTTTTTAAATTTGCCGCCTTTTGCAGCACAGTAACCCGGAAGTGACGTCATGGACGCCGTCTCCAGGTTACGTCATTGAAGACCCGATCGAAGCCATTTCCGGCTTTGATCGGGACTCCATCCAGCCGGGGGACGTGCCAGCTGGGTGCTCGGGTCTCGCGGTGGGACGGGAGGCCCGTTAAAAGTCACGGAAGGCGGCGGGAGGGGGGGGACTTCCCCTCCCGCTCACCCGGGTAACGATGGAGCGGCTCCCGAGCCGCATCGGTCGTTACCAACAGAAAGCCGACCGTTGGCACTAAACCACGGTACCGGGATGGTGCCTCTAGCTAGTGGCATCATCCCGGTATAACCCCGCAAAGTTACCCGACGTACCCCTACGTCACTTTGCGGTAAGTGTTAACTAGAAAAAAGCCATATAACCAATAAAAACTATTATGAAATTGCAGCCACAATCTACATAGGCCAGGTAACTCCAGATCTGCATAGCCCCGCTTCTCTACTGTAACTTAGTACTAAGTGAAAGAAACCTGCATGAAATACAAATATTCTTCATTTTCCTTTGCAGATCCTTCGCATAAATAGAGATTCCAGCGAGTTCTCAAACATTGCTGCAATGTTCCGGAAGACGATGTCCAAGTATACTGTGAAGAAATTGTGGCGTGTTCAGAACCTCACCCTTTGGCAGTCCTATCAGTTGTACGTTGGCTAATACTACAAACAAAATATAATGCTGGGACCCTATAAATGTAACCCCTTTAATTTCAACATTTGTAGCCTGACTTTACAAATCCCTTCAGCATATGTATTAGAAGTGTTCTGCATCCACTAGGCATGCTACAACAGGATTTCCAAGGGTTCAAACATCATACTAAGTGGTTTGTGAACCACTTACAGTGAACTGTTAGAATTTGGAATCCCTTTTAGGCTGCATTCACACCTGAGCATAACGTCTTTGAGAGCTTTTCCATCGTTATTTTTATGTTCGAATTTTGCAGGCTTTTATGTGCGATTTGGGCATTTTTATACTGCGCTTTTGAGCCGTGGCATTTTTTTATTAGTCAATAGAGAAAACTATCATCTGTTGCATCATTTGTAGCTAGTTTTTTTTTAGCCTTTTTACCTTTCCATCTGCTGTTACAGTATTTCTTTTTTTATTATTATTCTTTTTTATTTTTTTTGTTAGGGTAAGGTGTTAGAGCTAAGGTTAGGTTAGGGTTAGAATTCGGGGCTGGGGTTAGGATTATTTATTTATTTTTATTTATTTTTTTTGTAAGGGTGGTAATAATACTAATAATACTACTACTACTGCTAATGATAATATTAATAATAATAATAATAATAATAATAATAATAATAATAGGATAAATAAATGTAAAATAAATACACAAATTAATAAAAATAATTATAAATAAATAATAAATATGATAAATGAATACTATGTAATAATAAATTAATAATTTACCCATAACCTTTACACCTAATCCTTTAAAAAGATAAAACAATAATAAAATAATAAATATCTAAACACCCTAACACAAAAGAAAATAAATAAGTTATTATTAATGCATTTTTTTTTTGTTCAGGTGTTTATCTATTATTATTATTATTATTATTATTATTATTATTATTAATAATAATAATAATTTATTTAATATATATATATATATATATTTAAGATTAGGAGTTAATTATTATTTATTTATTTATTATTACATATTATTAATGTGTATTTATTTTACATTTATTTATTCATACAAAATTACATGTTTTTAAAAAATGTTTTCATTTAAGCAGAAAGTCACACAAACGTACGAGAAAATGCATACAAAAAACTGCACACAAAAAACGTGCAAATTTTGCGTTCCATTCATTAGAGGTTATATGATAATAAAAAGGTGCCAAAAATGCACAAATTTGCCCAATTTGAGCTAGAAAACAAGCTCCAGAACTTTTAGTTTTCAATAAGTTTTTATTAGGAAGCAATAAAAGAGAAAAACAAGCGGACAAGGAATACAGTTTCAATACAATATGTGACACAGCATTAAAGAGACAGTGAAACTACCTTGCTGCATTAACAACATAACCAAAAAAACCAGCAGAAAGAACAATTTGTGTCTGTCAAAACGTGCAGGGCACGTACTATAGAACCTTATCCGCAACCGATCATGTAAGGCCGGAAGCATAAAATGGGGAGTCAACCTCCCGCTACAGTAGCATGATACGGTACTAGAGTTACATCAATGTGAGAACAACAGAAGGCAAAAGAAAAATATGAGACGAGAACAACATAAAATGAGAAGGACAAATTAACTCTACTCAAAACTTCAGGTGCAGGAAAAGTCTGACAATGACGTAGAAAACACAGCTTAACCTGCTACCTCCGAGAGCTTTGTTTTTAAAGTTGACGATCCGGGTCCCCAGCACCTGAAGAGGTTGCAAAACATTGGGGAGCCAGGACGGGCAACCAATTAGGAAGGCTATTGGAGATCCTCCAGGATGAGGAAATCCAAGTGCTCCACTGGGGTCAACAGAGGGAGCAAGCAGATGCACCTTAGAGGAGAGAGGAATCGGCCCTGAGAGAACATAGGTAAGAAGGAAGCATGAGCGGGGTAGAGAGAGAGTGGTGAGAAGTGGAAAGGGGAAAGGAAGAGGAGAAGAGGGTAGGATCACCGGGGGATCTTGAGCTATGGAAGGTGTATCTATGAAATCGAGATATGATTTAGTCAAGCCCACGGTTCCCAGATCAGTTCAAACTTGGAAACCTTATCCTGCAGGATCGCCACCATTTTTTCCTGGGCCATGATCCAAGATATTTTGCGCTTGGCAGCACTATATGAAACTGAGGGTTGCTTCCACGCTTTAGCCACCGTGAGTTTAGCACCCAACAAAATAAAAAAAAACAAGGATAGAGAGTGTTTGGGAGTGCCAGGGAGTTTATCATGTAAGAAAGCTGATTGAGGTGTTTGAGGTAGTGGTATTCCTGTGACCGAGCGAATGAGGTGGAAGATTTTGTTCCAAAAGTTTCTAATCCTGGGGCAAGACCACCATGTATGCATAAAGGATCCTAAGTGTTCACAGCCCCTAAAGCAAAGTGGAGATGTCTGCGGATACATGACGTGTAAGCGAGCGGGGACCAGGTACCAGCGAGTGAGTATTTTGATATTGGCTTCTATAAGCGTGATATTAATGATGCCCTTAAAGGACCTACAGAAAATGCGGTTCCAGACTTCAGTCGGGTAGTCAATCTCCAAGTCCCGTTCCCAATGGCGCGCAAAGGTAGGTTTATCAGGGGAGGACATCAGAGCTGAGTATATAATAGATATGCCCCCCTTCTGTATATGGGAATCCGCACACCATCGTTCGAAGGGTGTAGTCGCAGGGGGTGTCTTTCTATCTGACCATAAGTTCCGGAGGAAGTGGGTAATTTGTAAGAAACTAAATGTCTCAGAAGCTGGCATTTTGAGTTTGGTACTACAAAAAGTCAATGACAATGAGCCAGAAGGGGTAAGGAAGTGACCTATACGGTAAAGACCTTTGTCTGTCCACCACTTAAATGCTTTAATATTCTGGCCAGGGAGCTCCAGAACTTTTATGAGTATTTCTCTACACAGCAGGCGTTCCTCTTTCACATAAAAGTGGTACCATCAGTGGATTCGCCGCGGGATAACTTTTATGGGAGAGGTGCCCACCCCCCTCCCGCCGCTTCCCGGTCGTTTTCCCCGCTTACCGGGGCCGTCAGTAGCGGGAAAAACTATCCAGTCCTTCAGGGTCCCAGGCAGGAAGTTGAGTGAGGGCAAGATGACCCCCCACTTGACTCCAAGGCCTTTTTTGCTTTTAAGTGTAGATGTGAGATTTGAGGTCTTTTTGAAAGAGGACAATGTAAAAATAAAAAATTGAAAGGTAAAATAAATAAGAAAAAAAAAATTTAAGGCGCCCTGTCCCTCTGAGCTTGTGTGCAGAAGCGAACGCATACGCAAGTCGCGCCCACATATGTAAACGCTGTTCAAACCACACATGTGAGGTATTGCCACGATCATTAGAATGAGAGCAATAACTCTAGCCCTACCCCTCTTTTGTAACTCTAAGCTGG
The DNA here is from genome assembly GCF_965119305.1 of Pelophylax lessonae. Lineage (NCBI taxonomy): Eukaryota > Metazoa > Chordata > Amphibia > Anura > Ranidae > Pelophylax > Pelophylax lessonae. The sequence continues at coordinate 492,549,958 of NC_138771.1, forward strand.
TAACCTGTTGAAATGTTTAAGCCGTCGCCTATGGAGATTTTTAAGTACCAATGTTTGTCGCCATTCCACGATGCGTGCGCAATTTTGAAGCATGACATGTTGGGTATCAATTTACTCGGCGTAACATTATCTTTCACATTATAGAAAAAGATTGGGCTAACTTTACTGTTTTCTTGTTTTTTTAGTTAAAAAAATGTTTTTTTTTTTCCAAACAAATTACATTTGTAAGACCGCTGCGCAAATACAGTGTGACATAAAGTATTGCAATGATCTCCATTTTATTCTGTAAGGTCTCTGCTAAAAAAAAAAATACATACTGTTTGGGGGTTCTAAGTAATTTTCTAGCAACAAATACTGATTTTAACTTGTAAACAACAATTGTCATAAATAGGCCTGGTCCTTAAAAAGGTTGTAAAGCGAAAAAAAAAAATTTTTTTCCCTTTCCATCCTGAAAGAGAGAGACATAATGAGCTAGTATGCATCGCATACTAGCTCATTATCAAATACTTACCTTAGAACGAGCCCCCGCCGTCCCGCTCACTTACCTCTATGACGGGCGACATGTCCAGTCGCCCATCTTCCGGGTTCGCAGCATCCGGCCATCTGATTGGCCGGAGCCGCGGTGATGTTACTCCCGCGCGCGTCACGGCACGGGGCTCTGAAGGAACGGCACGAGCGGCCGTTCCTTCAGAGTGCATGCGCCAGTGACGTCACTGGCTGCATGTAAGGTAAATATCTCCTAAATGGTACATGTTTAGGAGATATTTACAGTACCTATAGGTAAGCCTTATTATAGGCTTACCTATAGGTAAAAGTGTCAGAGGAGGGTTTACTTCCTCTTTAAATGGTTAAGGAGGTAGTAATCCCTCCTCTGCAAGTTGTACCTATAGGTAAGCCTATGATAAGGCTTACCTATAGGTACTGTAAATATCTCCTAAACATGTAGCGTTTAGGAGATATTTACCTTAAATGCAGCCAGCGACATCACTGGCGCATGCGCTCTGAAGGAACGGCCGCTGGTGCCGTTCCTTCAGAGCCCCGTGCTGTGACCGTCGGCTCCCGCGCATAATTGTGGTCTGGCCAATCGGATGGCCGGATGCCGCGATCCCGGAAGTCATACAGGTAAGCGGGCGGCACGGCGGGGGCTCATTCTAAGGTAAGTATTTCATAATGAGCTAGTATGTGATGCATACTAGCTCATTATGTGTTTCTCTTTCAGGTTGGAAAAAAACATTTTTCAATGAGTTTACAACCACTTTAAACTGATGTTTTATATGTATTTTGCCCTATTTATATCAGTTATTTTGTAAATAAATATGTAATACAGGGTCCACCTATAGCACACGACTTCCAGAGCACAGAGTTTTCTTAAGAGAGTAGAGAGTGCACAGCAGAAGCAGTTTGCCTTCAGACAGTTTCTCTCTGGTGGAAACTCTGTTTAGCCCTGAACAGAGCAGGTGAGAGGTGAATTGATCACTGCAGACTATTAGTGTGAATTTCTGGTTCAACCATTGAGCTCTGTAAACAGCCTTTTTTTGCTAGGTTTTCCCTAGCTGGACTATAGATTGTCTCCAGGACACAAGTTTATCTAGTTTCACCAATAAAAATATGTTATGGAGATGAGAGCTAGTGCATCAGGGGAGAATTCAGGTAGGGCTGAAAATAATGCTGAGGATTTTAGTGCAGCAGAGCCCTTCGCTAAAATAATTTAGAAGCTCATTGGATTTCTGGCAGACCACCAGCTATTTTTCTGTACTTGCAGAATATTTTAGGAGAAAATGAGCATGTATTGTAGAGATGTACTGAATATTATTTTACCCAGGCATTCACTTTGTTTTTTACTTAATGAAAAAAAAACAGCTGTGTTGATATGCATGTTTATGTCTCAGGCAGAAGAATCAAATGAAGAGGAAGAACATGGATACTGAAGTGGATGAGCGCCAGCTGTTTCACGGCACAAACCACGTTAACATTTCCGCCATCTGCAATGAGGGCTTCGACTGGCGTCTTCATAGCACCATTAATTCATATGGAAAAGGTGAGTCTCTGTTTCACACTGTATTCCTTCTACCTCTGTATCACACATAGTGGCTTACCCCTGTTGATTACATTTAGTGCCCTATACCTCTGTATTTCACACAGTGCCTCATACCTATCTATCTTTTACATACCTCTTACTACTGTAATATGCACAGTGCCTCATATCTATCTATTAAAGGCAGAGCCTTGTTCCTCTGTGTTGTACTTAGTACCGTACACCTGTCTACCACATAGAGTATCTCATACAGTATCTATACCTCCCAACTGTCCCGGATTCACCGGGACTGTCCTGGGATTTGATGTAAGTCCCGGCAAATCATGGCTCGAAGTTGAGCCCAGTGCTGGAAGAATTTCCGGCACTTGGTTCTAGTGACTTGTCTGGTGGGGGCGCACTATCATGGGCATTGATTGCCTCTGCCTTGCAGCTTGTGCGGGGTGTATGGGGTACAACACACTGCGATCCAGTCTCTGTATTGCAGCCGACATCTCCCCTCCAGCTGCCTGTCAGATCAGATGTCGGCTGCAATACAGAGACAGAGAGTGTGTGGTATCAAATACACTATGTATCACCTCTGGCTTCTCCCGCTCCCTTCTCCCCCCCCCCCCCCCGGCCCCAGATGTACCTTCTTTCTGCTGCCTAAATGACAGCAGGTAGCTGTCGGCCAGCCGAGTTCTTCCCGGGAGTGGATTGGCTGAGTGCAGGCGGCCACGCCCCCAGCCCCACTTTCTGCACACACAGAGCAGAGGATGGGAAGTGAGCTGTTAGTGTTTGCTACCTGTGCGGGCAGGGCCGTTTGAAGGAATTTGGGAGCCCCAAGCAAAATGGACATGGAGGCCCCCCCGACCCCCCACACACACGCAAAGCCTACAGGAACCACAGCATAGCCATACAGTTTAAGTATCTATCTATCTATCTATCTATCTATCTATCTATCTATCTATCTATCTATCTATCTATCTATATATATATATATATATATATATGTGTGTATATATATATTTACATATATGATATAGATAGATAGATAGATAGATAGATAGATAGATAGATAGATAGATAGATAGATAGATAGATAGATAGATAGATAGATAGATACAGTAAAACGCTTTGCAAGACAAGCAAAATTTTCTAATAAATTTTGACTTGATATACAAGCGATGTCTTGATATACAAGTAGCCTCAAGTCACAGCTGAGTATAAAAGAGAAGAGAGGCGCCTCTAAGTGTAGCAATATGGTTAAATTTAATGAAGGTACAACATTTAGCAACTCACATGGTTTATGATTGGAACAGGCACATCTAAGGATGCAGGCATCAGGGGTAAAGCTGTCCACATAGGACCATCCTCCGCACCACCATCTACGTCATCCCTTCCATGCTGCCCCTCGCTTTCAGATCACTTTACTGCAGGGTGGTCTTCCCGGTCAGGATTACAGACTAGCAGGCGGCGGTGCAGAAGACAGTCTATGTGGACAGCTTTACCCCAGATGCCTGCATACTTAGATGTGCCTGTTTTATTCATCAACCATGTGAGTTGCTAAATGTTGTACCTTCATTAAATGGAACCATATTGCTACACTTAGAGGCGCCTCTCTTCTCTTTGATACCCTGTAGCTCCTGCTGGATTTTGATTCCAATCCCCTTGTGGAAGCGGCATTTTGTGGATGGACATTTTATGGTTACACAACCTATCGCAATGCTATAATCTTTTCATATGGACTATAAATTGAAGGATTTATGAATAAATGGTTGTGGAACGAATCATCTGAGTTTCCATTATTTCTTATGGGGAAATTCGCTTTGATATAAGAGTGCTTTGGATTACAAGCATGCTTCCAGAACGAATTATGCTCGCAATCCAAGGTTTTACTGTAGATAGATAGATAGATAGAATAAATAAGGAAAGAAAGAAAGAAAGAAAGAAAGAAAGAAAGAAAGAAAGAAAGAAAGAAAGAAAGAAAGAAAGAAAGAAAGAAAGAAAGAGAAAGAAAGAAAGAAAGGAGAGAGAGAGAGAGAGAGAGGAGGGGGAAGGATAAACAAAAAGAGACATTGGAAGACTAAGATTAGAAGGGAGATAGAAAAAAAAAAAGAAAGAAGTTTTCAGACCTGTCGGCACTCGGCAGATGTAGAAGCAGAGGGTCCTAGCAGCTACTCACCCTGATGCTATCTGCTCCTCACTCATCCACACCGGCTGCAGGAATTTTAATTGCATTTAGAGCCCTGCTATCTGTATACAGTAGGAGCTGTCCGTCTGCACTGTCTATGGGCTGGTCCATACTCTGCATAAAGTCTAGCTGGTAAGCCAGGGATCTCTCTTGTGTCTGCAGATCTTATCAGACTTTTTTACAAACCTGTTGAGGCAGAGGGGCCCCCTTGAGGGAGATCCCGATAACAGTGTGATTGCACTTTACTGCATTGACGATCAAAGAGGCGCTCACAGCCTTACACAGTGTCGTTGCATTTATTCTTAACCAGTCGTTGTCTTGGGGCCCCAGGCCAGCTCGGGGCCCAAAGCAATTACTTGGTTTGCCTGCCTTGTAGCAACGGGCCTGTGTGCGGGGATCTATAGAGAGTTGGGACCCTGGTAAGACACTATGGATGCATGCTGACTGCCCTGCTCCCCCTGGAAGGGATCTGCTCACAGTAAGCAACCTGCTGATCTATTCTATGGCTCTGATAGGTCATATGTTAACCACTTGCCAACCGCTCACAGTAATATTAGTTCAGCAGGTCGGCTCCCCTGGGTCCAGCGATGTAGACCTACGTCACTGGACTCCTAGTGGTCTCGGCAGCATGATTACTGTAGTAATAGCGGCGTGAACACTGATTACTGTAGTAATGTCATTGGTCCACCCAAAAGTGTCAAAAATGTCAGTAAGGGGTCCGATCTGTCCTCCGCAATGTCACAGTCCCGCAAAAAATCGCAGATCGCCGCCATTACTAGTAAAAAAAAAACAATAAAAATGACATAAATCTTTCCCGTAGTTAGTAAACACGATAACTTTTGCGCAAACCAATCAAAATACACTTATTGCGATTTTTTTACCAAAAATATGAAGCAGAAAACAAATTGGCCTAAAATGTTAAAAAATTTAGATTTTTTAATTTTTTTTTTTGGGAATGTTATATATCAGAATGTGAAAAAGAGCGAAAATTTTGCGAAAAATTTACATTTTCTACTTTGACTGTTAAAAAATATCCAATATATTAAATTTTTGTCATATATTTAGGCCAAAATGTATTTAGCCACATGTCTTTGACAAAAAAATTCTCAATGAGCATATTTTTATCCACTTTAAGACCGGAAGATTTTACCCCCTTCCTGACCAGGCCATATTTTGCAATTCGGCACTGCGTTACTTTAACGGACAATTGCGCGTTTGTGCGGCGCTGTACCCAAACTAAATTTATGTCCATTTTTCTTACAAATAGAGCTTTCTTTTGGTGGTATTAGATCACCTGTGCAATTTTTAATTTTTGAAAAAAAGAGCGACAATTTTGAAAAAAAAAAAAAAAAAAAACAATATTTTTTTATTAATATCGCAAAAAATAAAAAGTGCAGAGGTGATCAAATACCACCAAAAGTAAGCTCTATTTGTAGGGAAAAAAAGAATGTCAATTTAGTTTGGGTACAGCATTGCATGGCCGCGCACTTGTCAGTTAAAGTCGTGCAGTGCCAAGTTGAAAAAAGTGGCCTGGTCATTGAGCAGCAAAATCTTCCAGTCTTAAAGTGGTTAAGTAACAGCACCCAGCTGGGACCAGGGGCAGGAGCACTTCCAGCAGGGGCAGGAAGGGGGAGAGAGGTGGGTGCATGCCACCTACATCCAGGGGTGTCCCTTCCTTTGATGGGGGGTGTCTCTGCCTCTGATCCACCTTACATGGTCACTAGATCCCTTTTATTAGGAAGTGATTATTTTTATTTACTGTGCACAGGCTGGTAACGCTATAGGTTGAGTCTTACATAGCTAGCCCCTGTTCGTGCTTTGCAGCCCTGGCTGGGCGGCAAGGGGGGGTTCCTGCTGTGCTGGTGGGTCATGGAAGTCCTTGAAGGTTGGGCCCAGCTTGGAGGAGGTGGTGGACGACATTATCCGCTGGAGCAGGATCCTGAGGAGAAAACAGACGCTGAACCGGATCTTCTCCTCCCAGCCCAACCTGTGCTGCTCCAGGGATGATATCCTACCCTCCAGCACCCCCTGCATTAGCCCTGGCAGTATCGCCAGTACCCCAGAGCCCAACTCCACTCTGTGCCGCCTCTAGGAACACCTCCTACCCTACAACCGGAGCTAGGCTACCTGGGATGGAGAGAGACAGCAAGGACTAGAAAAAGTGTTAAATGGCTTAGTTTTACTATTTTTCAAAAATGTGTGCTTCACCCCAGTACGTATCTGACCTCCCCCAGCACAATCACAATTCTGCATCCCTCCAAAAAAGCGCCCCCCCAGTATGTATCTGACCCCTCCCAGCACAAGTCCACTTCCTTCCCTAAGTGTCCCCCCAGCACTTATCCGATCCCCTCCTCTGCTCCCCTTCTAGTACAAGTCCTCTCCCCTCCCAATGGCACCCACAGCACATATCTGACCCCATCTCACCTTCTAGCACAAGTCCTCTCCCCTCCCAAAGCACCCCCCCCTCCCTAGTTAATATCTGTCCCCCACTCTACCCCACGATCTAGCACAAATCCTCTACCTCCCAAAGCGACCCCCCAGCACATACCCAAAGCCTGGGTTTTGTTTAACCATACCCTTAAGCCCCTCCGAGTGCAAAGTTTGGTCATTCCCATTTTTTTACCGCAGCACACTTCATACCCTAAAGGCTTCTACTTCCCTCAAGTGTCCCTCATTCTTAAGTTTGAAAGGTGGGAGGTATGCAGTATCCTGTAGAAAAGTATTATACATAATGCCTCATACTGTATCAGTCTGTTACATACAGTGCTTCATTGCACATAGTGTCCCATCCCTATCTATTAATTATAATTCCATGTATCTCTGTTTTACTCAAAGTGCCTTATACCATTAACTTAACTGTAGTGGAGAAAATTAGATCAGGAATGTTGCTGTGCTGGGTGCATATCAAATGTCTAAATTAAAGGAATTACAGATCCTTTGGATCTCAACTGTAAATTTATCTGTTTGCTTTGAGTTTAATTTTAATTTCATGATCGCATACCAAAAGACACAAGGCATTTTGAAATTCATGACCATTGGATTATGCTGCCACCTTCAGGTAAATGGAGAATGGCTAATAAAAAATTCTTCCCTGCTCAGGCAAAACTTAGTCCAGCATATTTCAAGCTTAGTTTTGTGCTAGTGTCTTAAGGTAATGGACGTGTCGATTGAGTCTTTGCAGATTTTTTTTTCATCCACCCCTAATGGGACAAGGACAAGCAGTACTTCAAGAAGGTCCAGTTGTCCACAACGTGGATTTCTCCTGCCATAGACCTGGCTATTTTCTATCTGAACAAAGGGTTCACAGTTCCAGTGGATGAAGTTTTGTTCTTTAAAAGTGCTACAGTTAAGAGGTTTAAGGCTCTCTTCAATGTGTCTTTTTCTCTAGTTATAGAAGCCCTGCAGCTGGTGGTGGTTGAAATGGGGGTATGCTCAGGTCTGGGGGCATTGGAGAATTCCATTTGGCACCTTTTGAGGGTGGGCATAATGTTTATCCAGATATGGTGCCCTTTGAATAAAGGTAAAAAGAAAGTGAATAAAATATAAATTCCTAGTGCTCCTGGTGCACCAGGAATTTTTATTTTATATATATATATTATATTTTATTCACTTTACCTTTATTTAAAGGGCACCGCACACTTATATACATAATGTAAATAATTGAGCAACGCATATCCACTACCTTTGAAACTTTCTATCTCAGACTCTTACTACTACTACTTAGGTAGTTGTATAAGTGGGGACAGCAGCTCTAATAAAAAAAAAAAAAAAATTAACAGCACAGAATAATATAAGGTTGATATCTTATCTTTATTATGCTAAATTCACTTTTTGAAATGCTGTTGGCCTACTTGGTGGATATTTCTTGGAACACTGTTATATGACGTATTATTATTATGGTACATGTACTACTTTACTCTATTAATGAATATTTCATCCTACCATATTTTTTCATTGTATATTTTTTTCTCTGACCTTTTTGTTAAACAAAAAAAAAGTTAAAAGAAGTTATAAAAAAGAAAAAATCCTGCGTGCAAAAAAAATGTGTAGTGCCAAAAGTGAATGAACAACAGTGAAATGTAAATACCGTGGTATAAATGAACAACACATTAAATTAAAGTCCAAAAAAGTGCTAAAGTGAAAAAAAAATGTATATACAGTATATATATATATATATATATAAAGTCCAATCTTGAATGAAAATCAACAATAAAAAAACAAATATAGTGAAAAATATAGATTTAAATATGTCCCATGATAGGATCAGTAATATAAACATATTGGTGAAAGTGCAAAGTACAGTGTACAGATGTGCCCAAAAAATTAGTGGTGACTTAAAAAGTGAAGAAGTGATCCAGTACAGTGCTCCAGAATCATCCACCACACCCCTGTGAAATGGACACTCACCGGAAAAGCTGGCTGCCTTTACAGCACCAAACAAGCACTCAGTGTAAATCGGCCATCTGTTGTGGGGAAGGCTGTTCAGCAACTCGCACCATCCAGCTGTAGCTGTGGTAAATAAAGCTCCCCAGGAGCCAGATGAAGTCTCCATAGTGTAGTATTTATTGGATGTGTATGTTAAAAGCCAAAATAAAATGAATCATAAAACCATATGACAATGGGTGCCACTACCGACCCCATATCAGACAGCGGCCTGATGTCAGTACTATTATCTCCTCCCCGACACGTTTCATCCAATAGGATGTTATCAAGGGGTTCTCCACTGCTCAGATAAGTTGGGTAATGAACCTCCGGATTTGTCCCAACAAAATGTCTAAAATACTCGGTGGAGTTTAGCATGGGCAGGGAAGCATGCCTTTTCTTTGGACAGTGTCAATTCACCTAAAGTCGGCAGCACAACACACTGGTCATGGATATAAAGTTGCCCTGTGTCCTGTAATATACTCCAAGAAATGGAGTTTAAAGGTAAACAGAAAATCCTACTTTTTTCACTTTTTGAGTTTGAGAGGTGAAACTGTAATTCAAATTTTGTAATTTGTTCAGAAATAACATATTGTTCTTGATATTAGATACAGTGTTTAGCATAAATCTATATTTTCTCCCACCAGGAAGTTACTTTGCTAGAGACGCATCCTACTCACATCGTTATACCAGCAAACAAATGATTTTTGTGGCTCTTGTGCTGGTGGGTGACTTTATCAGAGGGGATTCAAGCATGAGACGGCCCCCTCACAAACCAAAGAGCAGACAGATGTACGACTCCTGTGTGGATGATGTTGACAGTCCATCCGTCTTTGTAATATTCGAAAAATCCCAAGCCTATCCGCAGTACATTCTGAACTACAATTAAATACCACAGAAAACCAAGCAAAAACTATAGCCTGTAAGCTGACGCCTGTTCAGATGACGCTTTTACAACGCAGTACTGTAACCTAACAGAAAACTGTTATGAGGGCAAACAGGAATGGGTGAAAACTAAGTTTATTTTTGCTCTTTCATTTTCTGAAAAAAAAATCTGTCTTGATTGTCTGTTGTTTTCTAAATTCAGTTTTTTTGGAACTATTAAACCTAAAAATTAAAAGTTATGTCGTATGAAAAGTTCCTTACAGACAGGGTTATCTTTTTCAAATCCTATCTAAAGTTTGCGACACACCTTACAATATGACTGTAGAATTTAATAAGGGCTAATAGGTGCAACAATTATTGTAAATTTTACATTTAATGGAAACATGGAGGAAATGTAGGTGACGCATCTTTGACCTCCTTTTAAAAATACATGATTGCTTGACTGTCATGCTAATTTAAATTCTTCATACTTTCTGAATCACTGGTCCAGATAGGTTTTCAGAACAGAAGTTGTGAATTTGCTTGCTGCTGCCTTGTTTTGGGTTACTGACTAAAGCTAACTATACACTGATAGAACTGCAAGGAGTTGTAGAGTCAGGAAGTTTTTTTTTAACTTAATGCATTCTATGCATTAAGATAAAAAGCCTTTTGTGTGTAGAAACCCCCAGCACCCCTAATACTTACCTGTTGTAACGCTCCGGCGTTTGTTCAGTGAGTTGGATTTGCAGCTGCAGAATCTCCACTCAGTAGTCGTGTAGAGATGTGTTGAATTACCATATCCAACTCTCCAGACTCATCATTGTGGCCCAGCCTGCTTCAGCATGCAAATATACAGACACTCAATAAGATGTTCCTGGAGTGATAGGTTGTATACGATAGTATAGAGGTGATGTGCTGAAAGGACAGGCGTGAGTAGATAGCAATGATAAGCACTCAATAGTAATGTTCAGGAGAGTAGTAGATGGTGATAGATAGTATGCAGATAGGTTAGCAATCATGTACAAGTAACAGGTGGTAGGGGACAGCAGATGAAGTGTACAGGAGTGGCCAACCTAGTGCAAGGATATAGATGGTAGTAGATTCAAGAGCTAGCAATCTATGTAACAGTGCAGATGATAGAATTAGTAATGCATAGATAGTAACAGTCTTTAGTATGCAGAAGTAGATAGTGTAAGTTTGATAGGAAGGGATCCCCTGTGGGGTACTTATCACTAGTTGGATTAGTAAGCTGAATGGTCCGGTAATGAGAGAATGATCAGGTAGCGAGATACGGGATCAATAGCGAGGTTCCGGTCTATCCAGGTATGGGAAATAGCTGGAGGCTCCGGCAGCGTAAGACAAGGCTGTATGACATGCGGTTTGAACGAACGACTTGTGAGAGAAAGCCGGCGATTGAAAAGGCCGCTCAGAGCGGCGCTTAGTGATGACGTCATGCGGCTTAAAGGTATATGCGTTCCACCTAGCTGAAAAGGTGGGACGCAATTTGTAGAAGAAAATGGGCTATAAGGGTACCGTAGGTACCAGAATCTTACAGTATAACCCCCTTTAAGGCCGGCTCCGGAAGGCCTACAGCACTGGTCTCTCCGGGTATTTGGAGTGGAACCTTCGTATAAGCCTGGGAGCGTGAACGTCAGAAGTATCCAACCAGGTGTCATCTTGGGGTCCATAGTTCTTCCATCTTATGAGATATTGGAGTTTTCCTCTGTGGATACGAGAATCCAAAATCTCCCTAATCTCAAATTCCTCTCCGCCTTCAACTTGTACTGGAGGTGGAGGCAAGATGGTAGGCCTTATTCCTTGGTTGGGAACATGTGGTTTCAGTAACGACACGTGAAAGATGGGATGTATTCTAAGATCTGCCGGTAAAGTGAGTTGTACTGCAGCTCTTCCAATGAGCTTCTTAATTGGGAAAGGTCCCAGAAATAAAGGTCCAAGCTTTTTACTGGGGATCTTTAACCTCAAATTTTTCGTAGATAGCCAAACGAGATCCCCAATAGCATATTGAGGAGAAGGTTTCCTACGAAGGTCGTAGTACTTTTTTTGTTGGCTATGAGCATGTGAGATGGTGGTGTTAAGTAAACCCAGAGAGTCTTTTATTTGGGTAAGATAATCAGAGGCTACTGGGTTACTTGATGGTAGGATGCGTGGTGGAAGAAGTGTGGGATGAAACCCATAGTTTAAGTAGAACGGACTTTGCTTAGTAGTACTGTGGGTTGCATTGTTATAAGCAAATTCCACCAGAGGGAGGTGAATCCAGTCCTATACTGTGCAGAATCTCTTCCTTCAGGGAACGGACAACACCAATAATACGATCATAGGGTATTATAGGAAGTGAAGAGATTTGGGCGCAGTTATCTTCGGTTAATCGTGATAGCGCATCCGCTTTTTTGTTTTTGTCTGCAGGCGTGTAGGTCACTAGGAAGTTGAATCTTAGGAAGAATAATGACCAACGTACCTGCCGGTGGGAAAGGGTCTTGTTAGTCTGAAGGTATTGGAGATTTTTATGATCTGTATATATGAGTATTGGCAATCGAGTACCTTCAAGTAGATGTCGCCAATTCTCTAGTGCCAGTTTTATGGCAAGCAACTCTTTTTCACCCACTGGGTAATTCACCTCTGGGCTGCTTAGTGATTTAGAGAAGAAAGCAACTGGGTGAAGTGGTGAAGTATTTGTTGGTCGTTGGGAGAGAACTGCTCCTACTGCCATATTTGACGCATCTACCTCCAGGATATATTGGAGGGATGGGTCTGGATGGCGTAGTATGGGAGCAGAAGTGAAGCTTGATTTTAACAAGCGGAAAGCTCCATTTGCTTCTTCAGACCATTTGAATGGTTTCTTTACACTTGTAAGTTGTGTGAGAGGTCTCACAATAGAAGAGAAGGTCTTGATGAACTTCCTGTAGAAGTTTGAAAATCCGAGGAATCGTTGTAATGCTTTGTGAGTTGTTGGTACAGGCCAATCCAGGATACACGATATCTTGCTCATATCCATCTTGATTCCGTTCTTAGATATGATGTATCCTAGGAATAGTACTTCTTCCTTATGAAATAGGCATTTTTTCAATTTTACGTATAAATTGTGTGCGAGTAATCTGGACAACACAAGTCTTACATGTCTTATATGTTCAGACAAAGATTGAGAATAAATGAGTATATCATCCAGATATACTACAACACAAACATCAAGTAAGTCTCTGAAGATGTCATTTATGAATCGCTGAAAAGCTGCGGGAGCATTACACAACCCGAAAGGCATCACAAGATATTCGAATAATCCGTATCTGGTTCTGAATGCTGTCTTCCACTCATCCCCGTCACGGATTCGGATTAGGTCGTATGCCCCTTTTAGGTCCAATTTAGAAAAGTAGGTAGCTCCGCGCACTTGTTCAATGAGTTCGGGAATGAGGGGTAAAGGATAGCGATCCTTTATCGTAATGGTATTTAATTGCCTATAGTCAATAATAGGCCTAAGACTTGAATCCTTAGTGCGGACAAAGAAGAGTCCTGCAGCTGTGGAGGAAGTAGAGGGTCTGATGAACCTTTTCGCTAAATTCTCATCCAAGTATTCCTTGAGATGAGAAAGTTCATCCTGAGAGAGAGGATAAACATGACCGAAAGGTAATTTGCTATTAGGGAGTAGATCGATAGAACAATCATAGTCCCTATGGGGAGGCAATACTTGAGCATTTTTCTCAAGGAAGACTTCTGACAGATCCTGGTAGCATGGTGGTGGTGAAATTTCATCTGACACCATGGACAGAATCTTTTTATATGATTGGAGGTTACACGTGGTCTCGCAATAGTGAGAAGGGAAGGTTAGAGTCCGTGTTTTCCAATCAATGGTTGGTTGATGTATGTGTAACCAGGGAAGTCCCAAAATAATGGGAAAATGTGGTGAAGGTAATACATCAAAAGTGGTGGTCTCCGCATGAGACTCATTAGCAGTAACAAGGAGTGCTTGTGTCTGATTGGTGATTGGACCAGAAGATAACGGAATACCGTTAATGAAACTAACAGAGACAGGTTTAGGTTTTGAAATAATGCACCAATTGTATTATATTATTTTGTTTGTATTTCTACATATTCTTTGCTTAATAGCAAGAAATTTTCTATTAATCTCCAATAAATATAATTTTTTAATAAGCCCGTAAAAGTCCCATTTCCTTTGACCTGAGGCATCAAAATGTTTTAATACGTTTCTCTGGGACGGTGGCTACACCAATTTAGTTTAGGTATCAGGGATCGCTTCTTTTTTCTCTTACCCTTTGTGGATGGATAACACATCCGTGTCCTCATAGACCCCTGACCTAATACCTCCACACATTGTTTCGTTTTTTTGCCCAGCAGCAAGGCAAAAAACACTATACTCTTTGTGACCTATAAATCCCAGCATCACCTGACTGAGAGTCTTTACTCCCAGCCAGGCAGCTGCAGGACAATCATTTCCTTCCCTCCAGCCTCTTATTTACAAGCTGGAGGCACCTTCGGGAGAAACGGGGGACACCATGGGGGACCTTATGGGCACCGAGTGGGACTCCCTCATGTCAAGCATACAGTCTACCTTTAAGGAAAAAGAACAATTAAATTCGGATATATTTGCACTTTTCGCCACTTTAAAAAAACACCTGGAACGGAAATCATCCCTACATTGGCATGTCCGCACATTCGATAGATATATTAAGGAGAACATCAACCCAGCCGGCCTACGAATTCAAATTTTCCCCACAATCGAGAACATAACATCCCAGTTGAAACATGACTGGGAGGAAATACTCAACCAATGCTCTAAAAATCTGATGCTACTTCTGCAAGAAGAATATCTTAAGCAAAGTAAAAGCTTGGAAGGAGAAATTAAGAAAATATATGATCAACTCGCACCCCTAAAAACAGCTGCTTTATATAGTGAACAGGAAAAAAAGTTAAAAAACCATCTTGAAGAATATAGTAAAGAAATTCTTGTTAAAAAAGAAAAAAAGTATTGGCGAGACAAAAACGCTTTTACACAAGGCCGAGCCTACAAATGGACCAACCAATCTAGAACAAACCGCAACAGGATCCGCACCCCAAGAACCCAACACCAACAACAGTCCTCAGACTCATCCTCCTATAACTCAGGCGCTGAAATCTTTAGGGGAAAAGACAGAAGTCACCCCCAGAAAACATCTGACAGACGCGAACATGAAAATCTTCAAGAACAAGGAGGTGCACAAACCAACGACACTGAGATATCTGACACTACAACAACCCAAAAAAATCTAAAACCTCACGAAATCTTTACGCGATCCAAAGTTAAAGGGGTTTTTTTAGGGAAACCCAATTCAAAAAACCTATCGAACTAAGATCCCACGGAAACAAGACCGGAGAACAAGAAGGATTGAATATCATCAATCTTTCTTCACATATCCTCACACAAGCACAAAAAGAAGTATTCTCCCTTGGATTGTCATTTTGCCCCAGTCAAGGCATGGACAAATTTGAGGTCATAAAAGACCTCAACTTATTCGCTCGAAATTTATTACTAAAAGCTACTTATAGCAAGAAACCCATAACAGAACCAACACCTACCCCCCTGACTGCGGCCGAATACCGAGCCATCAGAGATCTTAATTTATTATTAGAAGAAGGCGGACTAGAGGATCTTGAAGAGACAGAAGCACTCTCAGATAGCGAAGAAGAAGACAGCGCGACAGGATCTACCAATGAAACACAATTTAAGAAAAAATCACACATTTTCCCTCCTCTCAATACAAATCCGGCTATTGCACTCTTCGTACGCCAAACTACCAAAGACATCGAACAAATACGTCAAACCACGTACCCCACCAATCTTACACGTCATCAGACTCAAGCCTTAAAAGAACTACAAGCAAATGATTCCATCACCATAAAACCCTCTGATAAAGGGGGCAATGTGGTTCTAATGAACAATGAGCAATACCAAGAAATGTGCCTTAACATTCTGAAAAATAAAAAATATTATCAACAAATTTCCCCACTGATGGTACACAGCTTCAATGACGAATTCTACAAACTCATTGACAGAGCATATAACAATAAAATAATCACTCAAACCCTCTGGGAATTTATTCGCATCAAACACCCACGAGTACCAACATTTTATGCACTCCCCAAAGTGCACAAAAATCCACTCAACCCGCCAGGACGACCCATTATCTCCGGAAACGGATGCATTACAGAAAACATCAGTCAGGTGATTGATGCTCACCTCAAACCCTTTGTAACCAAACTTGCATCATATGTTAAAGATACTGGACATTTACTCAAAATACTAGATAATATTATCATACCAACAGATGCTTTCCTCGTCACTATTGACGTTGAAACGCTCTATAACAACATCCCTCACCCCAAAGGTCTCAAAGTGGTAGAAAAAGTCCTTCAACAAGCAAGCAGATATGATACCAATTTTAGCAATTTCATTTTACAGATGCTGAAATTCATATTAAATCACAACATTTTCTCCTTCTGTGGTACGTACTACGTTCAAACGTGCGGTGTGGCAATGGGCACAAGCTGTGCACCCACATACGCCAATATATACCTAGGCGGATGGGAAGAGGATTTCCTATCATCAGAAAAACTCATCAAATACACAAGTCACATCTCCCTCTGGCAAAGATACATCGACGATGTTTTCCTCACATGGACCGGATCAGAAACCTTATTATTAGAATGTCTCAATCAAATGAATCAGAACCAATATAACATGTATTTCACCATATCCTATAATCAAACAAAAATACCATTCCTGGACACTTATATTTACAAAGATGATGCAGGCAATCTTCTAACAACTCTCTTTAGAAAACCAACAGCCGGCAACACAATACTTCACTTCAAGAGCTCCCACCCTGAACCTCTCAAAAACTCAATACCCTACAGTCAGTTCCTCAGACTTAAGAGGAACTGTAGCAAAACCTTGGAATTCCAAAAAGAAGCTAATGCCCTTACAGAACGACTCATAAACAGAGGATACTCCAAGACATGCCTTAGAAAGGCCTTTAACCGAGCCAATAAATTGGACAGACATGAGATCCTTTACAAACAGACTAAAAAGGACACAAAAACAGATGCACCCCCCACGAGAATCATCATGCGTTTCTCAAATGAACATAAAAAAATAAGAAACGTAATACAGAAGAATTGGTCCATTCTTACCGAGGACCCCTCACTTAAGGAATTGGTACCTGCTCACCCCCTCATCACTTACAGAAAATCTCGCTCTGTTCACCAAACTCTAGTAAGAAGCGAAATGAAATCCCAAAGAGACCCATGCAAAACCGTGGGAACTTTCCCATGCGGTTCTTGCGCCCAATGCGCAGTGATACGCAAATCCACACGCTTACTTCTTCCCAATGGTGAAACTTTCATCCCCCGCCATTTTGCTAACTGCAAAACTAAAGGGGTAGTATATATTATGAACTGTGAATGTGGATCATTTTACATCGGGAAAACTCGCCAAGAATTTGGACTAAGAGTAAATAAACACATGCAAAGTATGACCATGGGCAATTTCCATCTCCCATTAGGTCGCCACATAACTCATCATCACAAATACAAAATGCCACAAGTCACGTTTTCTGCTCTAGATCGCATCCATATACCAGCCAGAGGAGGGGACTGGAATAAGTCCCTCCTACAAAAAGAGATGCGCTGGATAAAAAAACTTAACGCTACAACACCCCCCGGATTAAACGAAAATGAAAGTTACCGTCCCTTCCTTGAAGGTTTCTGTTCAGGAAAAACAGACTGATGATCCATACCATCTGGAATCTATTGCCCATAAACAATGATCAAGAATACCTCTTAGATCCACCCCACAAACTTGACATTTGACAACTTTACCCAATTATTATTCTCTTCCCCCCCCCCCTTCCCCTTATTATTTTTTTTTTTTTTTTATTATTCATTATTTATTTTTTATTTCTTATTTTCTATTATTTAATTTTCTTCATTATTTATTTTCCATCCCAGGTATGACATGTGTGCCCTCATTTGGTACCACCGATCGATGCCCATCGATCACCCCACCAAAATGGATAGCCCCCCTTTTCCTCTCCTTGTAATTACTATTGCTGTTTAATATAATGTTCAATGCATAATTATCCACTTATTATTATTATTATTATTTTTATTTTTAATGTTTGTACCATTTATGTACATTGCAACCTGTGACCAGGATAGGTCTAATTGCCCGGGACTGCCGTATTCCCCTCCTGCCTTCCCAAATCCACCCGGCACGGGGAGCCCCAGAGCACCCTTCTCTGGGGACAGACAAAGACTCTGGGGATTTCTATCCCCCGAGATCTAAGTCTCATCTTCGTGTCGGCGGCTACGGAACATCCTGTACTACACCCATCACGTCACAGGTAGGGTGCGCGCGCAGTCCATCAGCGCGCGCATCACCGCCTTCACGCCGACCTGGGATTGGATCAGCCCGGAGACATGCGCGCGCAACTCCACCGGCGCGCGCATCACTTCCTCGCTCCGACCCGGTCCCATGATCGGCGTCATGACGCACGCCTGCGCCATTGCGCATGCGCGGTGGGCTATATATAGCCGGGGATTTCTAACAGGGCGCCACTTCCCTCTAACCGAGGGACAACGCGGACGCCCTAGGACATGCTCTTCTGGACCCATACCACTTCAATCCAGCCTTACAAATCGTAAGTTTTCATCCAATCAATGCTCTACTTTTGCATTGTTGGATGTACTTTTGTCACAACGTGCATCAAATGCCTCTCCACAAGGCTGATCAGCACAAATACTTTTTTACCAGGGAACTAACAGGATCCATGACCAGGGCTCCCCCTGCTGTTCTGAACCTGGAATTCCCTATATATGTAAGTCTCAATACGTTTTTACACCAATACCTTTTAAAAATAACCATACCTGTACCGTCACCAATCACATTCCTCTACCATGCAGGCTCCATGATAAGCACTCTCCACAGGCCTCCTTATTAACAAAATTGGATCACCATCAAGTCTTTCAATTGTAAGTGACCAGCACCATACTTTATAGTGCTCTCAGGAAAAAGCTATTGAAATAATAAAATAAATACATTTTCAAAATATTTGATCCAATATGCTATACCTTTAGGCCAACCAGAAGGATTTCCTTCATGTGATCCCCATGCTGTGTAAGATAAGGATCCCCTCCATGTGATCCCTATGCTATGTAAGTCTGCTTAACATATATTGCCTATATATTTCCTATTTTAACCATATCAAACCGGCAATATTACCATCACCCAAAATCATATCATTTCAGACAGCCACTTCACAGAAATCCCGTGAGAATAGTTTTGGAAGAGCAATGGGAATAATACAACCCGGGACATAAACGCCTTGGTCACCTGTATGTGTTTACTACATATTTTTTCACTATTTTTTCAAATAGTGTTATATTGTACACTTCAATATATATTTATTACATCTTTCAGACATGGTGAACTGTCTCCGCTTCCTTGATAAAGGCAATATACGCCGAAACGCGTTGGAAGTCTGACAAGACACACACTCTCTCTCAACAAGCTCACAATTCTGAGCCCCACAGACAGAGTTTCAAAAAAGTCACCATTTCCACCTTGTCACCTTTCGTTCCATTCTCACCTTCTCACATGGGTCTATAACCCATTTGCACCAATTGTATTATATTATTTTGTTTGTATTTCTACATATTCTTTGCTTAATAGCAAGAAATTTTCTATTAATCTCCAATAAATATAATTTTTTAATAA
This sequence comes from Pelophylax lessonae, assembly GCF_965119305.1. NCBI lineage: Eukaryota > Metazoa > Chordata > Amphibia > Anura > Ranidae > Pelophylax > Pelophylax lessonae. Next base: position 492,569,233 of record NC_138771.1, read on the forward strand.
GCCCGTAAAAGTCCCATTTCCTTTGACCTGAGGCATCAAAATGTTTTAATACGTTTCTCTGGGACGGTGGCTACACCAATTTAGTTTAGGTATCAGGGATCGCTTCTTTTTTCTCTTAGGTTTTGAAATAATAGGTATTTTATTTAAGGTAACAAAACAAGTATCGATGTAGTTCCCACAAGATCCTGTGTCGATCATAGCCTTGGTGGTGATCCTAATTTGGTCCCACTGTAATGTCAAATGAATAAAGAGATAGGGATTAGAAAAAGAAGTCGTTAATCCCCCCAGCAAGACATGTGAACACTCACCCTCTTTTTTGCGGACAAGGGGACAGACGCTTATCAAATGATCCGGGGAGGCGCAGTACATGCAGAGATTTTCGGATCTTCTCCTGGCTCGTTCAGTAGACGATAAAGGTGGGCGTATCGTTCCTACCTCCATAGGAGTAGAGTCAACGGGCGAAACCCGAGAAGGACTGGACAATGGCATTCCCATCTTCTCAGCCTTTCTTTCTCGCAGTCGCCTGTCAATATTGATGCTGAGTTGTATTAAGGCATCCAAAGTGCCAGGTAAATCCGCTCGGGCGAGCTCGTCTTTAACGGCTTCTGATAACCCGAGTCTGAACTGAGTTCGCAGAGATGCATCATTCCACCCTGAATCAAGGGTCCATCTTTTGAACTCTGCTACAAAGTCTTCAACAGGTCTCCTTCCTTGTTTTAAAGCCCTCAATTGGCTGTCAGCAGTACTCTGCCTATTGGGGTCTTCATATAAGCTAGCGAGTTCCGCTAGGAATAAAGGATAGGAGTTGAGAAGAGGGTCATCTTTCTCAAAGAGAGAGTCTGCCCAAGCCCGTGGATCACCCAACAAATATGAAATAGTGGTGCAGACTTTAATTTGGTCTGTAGTGTAAGTACGAAGTTTTAATTTAAAAAGCAATTGACATGCGTTTTTAAATTCACTAAATTTTTTCCGATCACCTGTAAACACTAGAGGAGGGTTTATTTTAGGCTCACGAGGTTGAGCAGCAGTGAGCTGTGAAACACGGGCTATCTGCTGTCTCAAAGTCTGATTTTCATTTTTTACTTCAGTAAGAGCAAGGATTAATGCATCTACCTTTTGTGTTAATTGTATCACTTGAGTGACTAATTCTGCTGAATCCATTTTTTACGTTCGTTCAATCTGTAATGCTCCGGCGTTTGTTCAGTGAGTTGGATTTGCAGCTGCAGAATCTCCACTCAGTAGTCATGTAGAGATGTGTTGAATTACCATATCCAACTCTCCAGACTCACCATTGTGGCCCAGCCTGCTTCAGCATGCAAATATACAGACACTCAATAAGATGTTCCTGGAGTGATAGGTTGTATACAATAGTATAGAGGTGATGTGCTGAAAGGACAGGCGTGAGTAGATAGCAATGATAAGCACTCAATAGTAATGTTCAGGAGAGTAGTAGATGGTGATAGATAGTATGCAGATAGGTTAGCAATCATGTACAAGTAACAGGTGGTAGGGGACAGCAGATGAAGTGTACAGGAGTGGCCAACCTAGTGCAAGGATATAGATGGTAGTAGACTCAAGAGCTAGCAATCTATGTAACAGTGCATATGATAGAATTAGTAATGCATAGATAGTAACAGTCTTTAGTATGCAGAAGTAGATAGTGTAAGTTTGATAGGAAGGGATCCCCTGTGGGGTACTTATCACTAGTTGGATTAGTAAGCTGAATGGTCCGGTAATGAGAGAATGATCAGGTAGCGAGATACGGGATCAATAGCGAGGTTCCGGTCTATCCAGGTATGGGAAATAGCTGGAGGCTCCGGCAGCGTAAGACAAGGCTGTATGACATGCGGTTTGAACGAACGACTTGTGAGAGAAGGCCGGCGATTGAAATAGCCGCTCAGAGCGGCGCTTAGTGATGACGTCATGCGGCTTAAAGGTATATGCGTTCCACCTAGCTGAAAAGGTGGGACGCAATTTGTAGAAGAAAATGGGCTATAAGGGTACCGAAGGTACGAGAATCTTACACCTGTGCCCCCTCTCTGTTCAGCGATGTCCACGATTCCCTCGGCCGTCCTGGGACTCTCTCTTCTGATTGGCTGAGATACAGCCGCGGCGCCATTGGCTCCAGAGGCTGTCAATCAAAGTCAGTGAGCCAATCAGGAGAGAGAGGGAGCCGGCCGAACGGCAGCTCCATGTCTGAATGGACACACAAAGCTGCAGCTCGGCTCGGGTACCCCCATAGCAAGCTGCTTGCTGTGGGGGCACTCAACAGGAGGGAGGAGCCAGGAGTAGGAACGAGGGACCCAAGAAGAGGAGGAGGATCTTGGCTACTCAGTGCAAAACCAACTGCACAAGTCATGTATAACATGTTTATTATTATTTATTTATTTATTTTTTTAAACAAGACTTTACAATCACTTTCAGTAAAAAGTCTTTGTTTTAAGAACGTACATTCAATTTTCTATTTATTAGTGGGGGTCAAATCAACATTTTTGACCACAGTAATGAAACAATTTGAAGGAGCAGGATGGAATTTGCTTCTCAAACAAATTAATTTCCAACCACCAATGTAAGGGGACACTGACTATCAATATAAGTGGGCATTTCACCACTAACCACCAATATAAGAGGGTGTAATGATATCCTGCACTGGATATATGAAAAGCTGTCACAAGCAGCCATGTTGTTCAGAAGCAGCCATGACAGTCTGGAAGACCAGATATACACGCAGTGATATTTTCCCCCCTCCCCACCTCAGTTAACTCATGGAATGCATAGGTTGTACACTTCAAAAGAACCGTTATCTCAACTCAGAGACATTAAACTACTAATTGATCTCTGGCAGGATGTCTGTTCTTCCAAAACAGGCTGTCGTAAAACTTTGAACAAATCCATTAAGGATATCCAGCTGTTCATTAAAAAACGTAAAAAAATACACACACGAATCATAAATGCAGACAGGAACATGACCCATTAACAAAAGTATATATTTGGATGAGAAATGTCATACTGATCGAATTAAGACCATGCATGACCACCCTATCACATATAGAATGGGTGACAAGTTTATCAGACATATTCTGTGTTTGGTATCCCTGGATGCAAAATTACATGCTGAATGATAAACTTTCAGTTTAAAGAATGTAACCAATACATATTTCAAGATATGAATAGTGGTATTAAACTGTACAAAGAGGAAGGTCCTGATATTGTCATAACCCCAGGACAGCCCATGGCCACTCCATTTTAATTGGTCAGGGGCATCTGTCTGATCTCAGAGAGAAAAGGGTAGACTCCTACCCAGTTATCAGAGTTCTCATGGTAACTTTAAGAAGGAACATCTATCAAGTTTGAGAACCAATCACAACTGGCTCATCGATTGAACTCTGATAACACCCAGGACATTGAATGCAAGTATTCTTACTTCTCAATTCTACCTTATTTTTCTAATTGCTGAATTGTGTCTCTATTTCTTTGAACCACCTTTTTTTCTGTAAATATTATTTTTGCACCAACTTTGACCTTTTTAATTATTAAAACCTTATTTTGAAAAGTGTTACATTGTCCCTAAGCTCTTAATGCAAGCTAACAGAGAACCTGTCTCTTGAAGAGTGCTACTGTATATAATAAATCCTATGAACATACCTGTCTGTGGTGACAGTGTGTGTTACAAACGATTATTCTAAAAACATAATTATTTCTAAAATTACGAGTGTCCTCTGGGCTGATAACGCAGAGGTGGTGGCATTGAAAGGGTTAATTGCCTAATTAGCCCGCTGACAATCGCTCTCAGCCTGCTGGCACCTAGATTGTGGTCCCGCAAGCTGGAAAATCTTTGTGCAGGGTGCAGCTGAGAGTGGCATTGTTACGTAAGTGACGGCAGGGTGTGAGATTGGCTGGTTCTTTGTCACAAATTTGTGAGAAGGACAAGGATCTGATACCCGCGTCCGTCACAGAGGGCTCTTCCCCTCTGCCCACCAATGTAAGGAGGACCTTTTACCCAATGTTTCTTTATTCAAAATTCTTGCAAAGAAATAAATATAAAATTCATATGAATAAATTATTAAACAGCATATACACAGTACTGTATATTGTATAAAGTATATAGATGTATTTACACAAAAAAGATAAAATAATTTAAACGCAGCAAATTCTGTTCTCAATACAAAAGATAACATTATGCCGATATGATGAAAGAAAAATGGCATAAATGAGCATATCATTATCCTGGGATTATAGATCTTAAAAATAATCACATCACAACACAAGACATCAAATTGCAAGGTCAAGAAACAAACCCACATTAGTCATTCAGCACATTTAGCACTTCTTCAAAAAGAAAATATTAAACAACAGAAACTAAAAGAGTAAAAAGAAAATCATAAGAAAAACTCACTAAGAGATGAACATTTCACCAAAAGAAGGTATTGTATCCCTCAATGCCCTTTTTCAGGCTGACTATGGCTTTCTGCCCTTCTCAAGACCCTGAATCTGCTCCATCTCATCCATGCCATGCACCACCACCCCCCAAAAAGTAGAAATGACTTTTTTCATAAGTAAATCTGGCACTGTGCATTTCATGTGAAGTAAAGGACAACTACACTAACTAGTGTATCCAAATCAAAATCCCAACAAGTCTGGAAATGCCCTGTACACCCATTCCACATAATTCATGTGACACAGGGAGGGGATGCCTAGAGCCGCCCCCTCCCTTTTTTACCCCTGTATGTTAAAGAAAAACTGAAGAGAGAAGTGGTCCAAAGACTCCTGTTTACCAACACACTTTGCTCTAGGATAATTCTGATGATCCACAGGGCAATGCTTCAGATCCCCCCCTCACATAGAGCCTTCAATTGAAAGGGAGCCAGGATAGGTCCCTAAACTTCAAATGGATTATTTCCAAATTAACTAATGCAACTCCTCCCTCATTACAGAGTCTGGCCAATCCCAAAAGGCCAGTGACACACTTAAAGCAGAATTTAAAATCATCTTCTACAGGATACCAAGATTGTATTTAAAAAAAGAGCAAAAAAAAAAAAAATAAAATTTAGGTTGACCATTCCTAGGCCACTCTCCCTTCTGGACCGGTAAGTTACATTCTGTTTGATAAAGTTCAGCCTGTTTCCCCATAGCAGTTGGAAAAAACAGCTGTAGACCCTTGCATAGAGAGACTGGTAGGATATAGATGAAGCTGAGATAGGAAAAGATCTGGATTAAGTATGTTTTGATCATTTTGACCCTTTCCATTAAGGAAAGTCTTCATCTTTTCTGGTTTGCCACCTTAACATTGGCATCTACCAACCTGCTTTTCCAATTTAAATAACCATAGTCACCAAAATTGAATTTGATGCCCAACATTTTAATTTACTAAGGGGGCTCTGGGATAACATCTGGATATTTGGACAAAGCTTTCACCCACCTCACCCATCCAGAAAACGTCATTCTTCTCATAGCTGACTTTGGAGCCGGAAGCCTCCTTGTCAGTGGCGTATCATCCATGTGTGCAGGGTGTTCACTGCACATGGGCCCCGAGGGGTGGAGCCCCACTGTGACCCACACTGCACCCATTGATGATTGCCTCTGGTGGACAGTCGGGGTGATCGCTGCAGTGAGAGGGACAGTTGCAAGCACCGATCTGCCTGTATAGTTTCCAGTGAAGCAGCTGACAGCCGCTTCTCCTTCTCTCTCTCTCCCATGGCTGTCACCTAAAAAGTCATACAGTGCTTGCAACTGTTCCTCCCGCCGCACCGATCATCCCTGACTGTCCCCTTGTGTCCTCCTCCTGCGGCCCCTGTGTTCTCCTCTGGCCCTCCAGTGTGCTCCTCCTCCAGCCCCCTGTGTGCTCAAACTCCGCCCTCCCCCCAGTCCCCCCGCAGACGGCTTCTCTCCTCTCCCGCTGGCTGCTGTGGGAGATGTCAGGACGGTGAGCTGAGGTAAGAAATGTAATTTTCTCCTTTTTCTGAATTGGGCACAGTGAGCAATCGCTACCAATCACCCCTGTGTCCTTTGATAACTTAGCATAGTTTACTATACCTCAGTTTATGAATGAACAGGAGCCTCTGTCTCCTGGGCATTCATTTCCAATGCTGAAGCTGCAGAGAAAGGGAGTGGGGAATCTCCTTTTCCAGTCCCTCTCTCTGCCTCAAAGGATAGATGTCAGGGGTCTGTTTAGACCCTTGATATCTCACCAAAGCCCACCAACAGGGCTGATAAAAAAAAAAATGTCAATATATATCAAAAATTAAAATTGTAAAAAAAATGATAAAAAATAAAATTGCAAAAAAAAATATATAAAATAAAAAACTACTGCCCTACCGACTGCCCCCCCCTTTCCGCCCCAAAAAAATGAAATTGTAAAAAAATAAATACATAAAAATAAACTACTGACACCATCCATTGCTCCACTGACACTGTCCACTGCCCTACTGACATCATCTACTGCCCCATACCCCCCCCCCCCTTTCCCAGAAGTACTAACTATTTAAAAAAATAAATTGTAAGAAAATTATAAATAATAAAATAATAAAAACAAAAAAACTACTGATGCCGTCCACTTCCCTACTGACACTTTCCACTACCCCAAAATGATTGTAAAAAATAAATACAAAAATAAAAAATAAATTGTAAAATACCACTTTACACCTTATACTCCTCTCCTGCAAATATTGCCCACCTCCATATATTCTGCACTCCTCTCCTGCACATATTACCCACCACTATACACTCCATAATCCTCTTCTGCACATACTACCCACCTCTGTACACTCCGCACACCTCTCCTGCACATACTACCCACCGACATACACTATATACCCCTCTCCTGCACATACTACCCCCCGCTGTACACTGCGTACTGTACATTCCCTATTCAACTTTACCACATTCTGCACTATGTAAGTCGTCTCAGACTCTACTAATCATTTGCCAACCGCACTATAACCAAATTACAGCTACAGCGCGTCCGGCTTGTTCTGGGAAGGGACGTGTATTGACATCTTCCCGTGTTTGCAATTCTCGCCTGCCCCCTGGGGCACGTACCCAGAAGTGTCCATGTTCACTGGGTCCCCGGTACCCAACTCATTACAGTTTGGGGTAAAGGGCCAATCACAGCGCCCCTTTACCATGTGATCACTCCATCCAATGATGGAGCGATCACTGTCAACAAACCAGGATCATGCCCAGTTCAGCTCATGCTGCTGCAGTGTTTCTCTCTCCTCTCCTCACACACTGTATCGGTGTAAGGAGAGGAGAGAGAAATACCGCAGCAGCATGAGGTGGCATAATCCCCAGTGCCACTACAGTGCCATCAGGGCTTTCACAGTGCCCCTACAGTGCTATCAAAGTGCCCCTACAGTGCCATCACAGTGCCCCTACATTGCCATCACAGTGCCCCTACAGTGCCATCACAGTGCCATCAGTGTCCCTACAGTGTCATCAGTGCCCCTACAGTGCCATCTCAGTGCCCCTACAGTGCCACTACAGTGCCTCTACAGTGCATCAGTGCCACTAGAGTGACTATAAGTGCCACTACAGTGCCCTATTAGTGTACATCAGTGCCTTATAGTTTACATCAGTGCCTTATAGTGTACTTCAGTGCCCATTAAAATTGTGTAAAAAATGCGTTTTCTTTCCACATTTTACAAAAACTCGTAGAAAAAAAATGTTCAAAAGACTCATTACGCCTCATAGAATATATGCTGGGGTGTTTGCTTTCCAAAATTGGGTCATTTTTTTGGCGTTTCCATTGTCCTGGTGCTCCAGGGCCTTCAAAGGTGTAATAGGTATTCAGGAAATTAGATGCGAAAACGCATTTTCTCTTACGTCCTCCGACAGTCGCCGCCCATTCACACAGTCTTCACTAATGGGGTATTGCTTCCTCTCTGCAGGAGTTTCTAGGCATAAGACTTGTAAAAGAACAATTCATCTACATAGTCACACCCATGGGGGCTGTCCTTCTAGTCCAATACCCCCCTGCAATAGCCATCCCAACTCAGTTTGTCTTCTGCCTAGCTTAGGAGTGGATAGGCTTCCCTGTGCTGAGGCTACAGTCTCAGCCTTCTTCTTTTCTTTTATGATTTATTTTCTAAAAATGTCATTTTTCTTTACATTGCTAGCTGTTTATTTTATCAGCGCTAGTTAGTTGGATCTTCGGATGAAGACAGCGTTTGCGGAGCTGGGAATCGGACTGACCGTCCTGGTTCTCCAGGACAGAGGGTCAGATGGAATCCCAGCCTGCCATTGAGCGTTTCGCAGGCTATGTTTTCGCCCTGGCCTCGCAAACGACCCATCCCTGTCCTCAGGGATGCAGCCCGTGAGGTGGCTACCTCACTGGACACAGCATAGGTTCGTCCGTGCACTACTAGTGTCCTGCGTTTCTGGCTGACGGCACTCCCCTGCCATCTGAGGGTGGGCGGTTTCCTGTTTGATATGAGGCACCCCACGCCATCGGGTACAGGTAAGTACACTCTGTGTGGGGCCTCTGTCTGGGGTCGGCAGTCCTGTGTGTTTGTGGTGTCCCCTATGTCTGTGCGTTTTGGGCTCCCTGGTCCCGGTCCCTGCGGGGGTTTTATTCTCTCACAGCAGCGCTGTGTGGGGTTTTGGGGGTCCCTCTCCTAATGTCACTTCAGGGTGCTTGGAGGTACAGACACATTCGGCGACCGCTGCGGGGTTAAAAACCGCCGGTCCGCCATTTTAAGTGTGGGTAGCATGTCTGGCTTCACTATAGGCGCTTATACAGCATGCTATGTAGTGTATTTTGGCGCCTTGCGGCGCCATCTTGCGTGTGGCAAACGATCGTTCCGAGCACATGTCGGCGGCCATCTTGCCGAAGCCTCCCATTAGTTTTAATAGGCATCCATTTTCCCTTGGTCTGCAGCCTCAGTTCAGCCTCCGGCGGTGACATCACTTCCCTCTTTCTCACAGAGCCGACCGAAGGAGCTGGTAACACACTTGTGGGGTTCTGTCCTGCTGTTCCTTTCCTTTCCTACTTGTGCAATTTTCCTGGTCAGTTTTGTCCCTGCGGGGGGGTCTGTGTCTCACAGTCCTTATAGCGGTGTGCTGCGGGGGTCTGCGGCGCTCTTAAAGGGCCAGTACAAAAAAAAAAACTTTTATTTCTGCTATGGAATCCCAGGACAGCAAATTCCCTCCAGCTTTGGTGGGGGATTCAGGTTCCTCTGAATCCTCTACCCTGACTAATTTGACTGCTGTTGTGGCAACTTTGGTGTAAAAAATGGATGTGCTGATGACTGAACGTGCTGCTAGAAAAAGGCCTAGGATTTATTTTTCTTCTGATTCTGAGTGTGACATGGTTGCTGTAGGTAGCGTGGCCCTTTCGGGGTCTCGCTCTTCTCAGGACCCGCAAGAGTCTGAGGGGGAGGCGGAGGTTGCAGGGGTGGATGATTCCCCCCCCCCCCGGGACACCCGAGGAACGCGCAGCTATGGATGCGCTGATTCTTGCCGTAAAGGAAACACTACATTTGGAGGATGAGCCCACTCCTCCGGGCGTTGTGTCCTCTTTTGGTACACACAGGACTCGCAAGACGGCGCAGGTTTTTCCTTGCCCCGCAGAGTTTCACCATAAGGTGAATGAGCTATGGCATAATTTGAAACACACCTTCGTGGTGCCTAAGAAATTTCAACTTCTCTACCCTTTTGCGGCTACTACAGTTGCGCGCTGGTGTGTGCCTCCTCAAGTGGATCACACGGTAGCCAGATTGAACAAGGCTACTCTGGTCCCCACCGAAGACTCTCCGGTGTTTAGGGACCCTACTGATAGGAGGCTAGAATCTCTTGCCCGACTTTTCTACATGATGGCGGGTTCCATGCTCAAGCCTATTTTTGCCTCTGTAATGGGGGCTCAGGCTGTGGCGGATTGGACCAAGGTGCTCAAACGCACCCTCGTGGCTGACTCTGTCCCCCCCCCACTACAGTGGAGATGGTGGATCAGATTTATCAAGGGGTCATGTATCTGTGCGATGCGGCCCTGCATGAGGCCCCTTTGGCGATACGCCTGTCCAGTGTCGCAGTGATTAACCGTCGACTAATCTGGTTAAAAAGCTGGTCGGCTAACCAGAAATCCAGGAGGACAGTGGCTGATATCCCCTATGTGGGGTCTCGCCTTTTTGGGGAATCCCTGCATGAATTGGTTAAAGGAGTCACTGGGGGTAAGAGCACCCTGCTGCCCCAGAACCTTAAGGGTAAATTTTTCTGCGGTAAGCGGGGCTCCTCCTTTAAACCTAATCAGGGGTCCTTTCGTGCCTTCAAGGCGCAGAACAAGGGAAAACCCTTCAAGGGCCAAGGTGGCCAGAAAAAGCCCTGGTTCGGCAAACAAAAATCCAGCCAAGCTGGGACGGCGACTCAGTCCACCTCTGCCTGAAGGGGCGCCCTCACCCGTTTCAGGGGTGGGGGGACGTTTGCGCAGTTTCCTCCAACCTTGGCTGCTCCGAATCACGGACAGGTGGGTTCAGGAAATCATTCGGTCAGGGTAAAAGATCGAATTTCTTTCACGGCCGGCAGACAGATTCTTTCCCTAAAATCTTCATTTGACCCCAGGGCGGTTGCAGGATCTCCTCGCCCAGGGGGTTGTCATCCCGGTGCCTCATCGGGACAGGTTTCGGGGGTTTTATTCAAATCTGTTCACTGTGCCCAGAAAGGAGGGCAAAGTCAGTCCGATTCTGGACTTAAAAGCTCTGAACCACTTTGTGCTCGTTCGAAAATTCCGCATGGAATCACTTCGCTCGGTGGTGGCCTCCCTGAATCCAGGGGAGTTCCTGGCCTCTATAGACCTGACGGATGCGTATCTGCACATCCCCATTTTCGAGGGTCATCAGAGGTACCTCCAATTCGCTATCGCGGAGGATCATTACCAGTTTGTGGCGTTACCTTTCGGTCTCGCTTCAGCTCCAAGGGTCTTTACCAAAGTGTTGGCGCCTGATCTGGGCCTGTTGCGGGCACAGGGCATTGCAGTCTTAGGTTATCTGGACGATCTCCTGTTAAGATCAAGTGCCAGTCAGAGCCTGTTGCGCGATCTGTCCACTATGGTCCAGACGCTCCAGGAGTTCGGTTGGACGATCAACATTCAGAAGTCGACCTTGTCGCCTTCGGTTCGTCTCCCGTATCTGGGAATGGTTTTGGACTCTGCTCAAGCAAAGGTGTTCTTACCGGAGGACAAGCTCCGGACCCTACAGGACGAGGTCTGGTCCCTCAGGGACAACGAATCCTCGTCACTCCGGACCTGTATGCGGTCCCTGGGATTGATTCTGTCGGCCTTCGAGGCGATACTGTTTGCACAGTTTCACACGCGAGCTCTCCAAGCGGAGATCCTCGCCAGGTGGGACAGACTGCCTTAGTCCTTGGACCTGAGGGTGTCTCTGAGTCGCCAGACCAGAATGGATCTATTGTGGTGGCTTCAGTCCCCGGCTGTGTCAGACGGAAAATCCTTCCAGCCAATTCTGTGGACGGTGATAACCACGGATGCCAGCCTGTCGGGCTGGGTTGGCGTTCTGGGCAACCTGTCTGCCCAGGGCACTTGGTCGGTGGAGGAATCCTCCCTCCCGATAAACATTTTGGAATTAAGAGCAATCAGGCTGTGCCTGATCCATTGGTCGGATCGTCTTCAGGGCCGTCCTGTACGGGTGCAGACAGACAATGCCACTGCGGTGGCTTACATCAATCACCAAGGGGGCACCAGGAGTGCCCGGGCGGCCCAGGAGGTGACCGGTATCCTGTCTTGGGCCGAGACTCATGTCCCGGCGATATAGGCAGTCCACATTCCGGGTGTGGAAAATTGGCAGGCCGACTATCTCAGCCGCCAGACCCTGGACCAGGGGGAATGGTCCCTACACCCGGAGGTGTTTCAGATGCTGTGTGCGAAGTGGGGATCCCGGATGTGGATCTGTTCGCATCTCAGCTAAACCACAAGGTGGAAAGGTTTGTGGCAAGAACGTTCGATCCTCTGGCAGATGCCTCGGATGCGCTGGTGGTGCCTTGGCATCAGTATCAACTGATATATGCCTTTCCTCCGATTCAGTTGTTGTCCAGTTTCCTTCGCAGGTTGGCCTCGGAACAATCACTGGTGATTCTGGTAGCGCCGGACTGGCCTCGCCGGTCCTGGTACGCGGACATTGTTCACCTGGCCGTAGAGCCTCCGTGGCAGCTGCCAATGCGAAAAGATTTACTGTCTCAGGGACCGATCTTCCATCCTGCTTTACAGTCGCTGGCTTTAACGGCCTGGCTGTTGAAAGCCAGGTCCTGAGAGACAGGGGTCTATCCTCAGAGGTCATTCATACTTTGATCAAGGCTAGAAAAGCCTCTTCTGGTAAGATTTATTATAGTACATGGAAAGCTTATTTTGCCTGGTGTGAGTCCAGGGGTTTCTCTCCTCATTCCTACTCGGTGGCGAGGGTGTTGGCTTTCCTCCAGGCTGGTGTGGACCAGCGCCTTGCGTTGGCCACGATTAAGGGCCAGGTATCTGCACTGGCTATTCTTTTCCAGCGCCCTGTGGCGTCTAATTCCTTGATTCGCACCTTTATTCAAAGTGTGCGTCACTTGGCCCCTCCTAGAAGGGAGCCCTTACCTCCATGGGACTTGAACTTGGTTCTGTTCGTGTTGCAGCGTTCCCCGTTTGAAAACATCAGGGAAATTTTGTTACCTATGCTATCTAAGAAGGTTGCGTTCCTGGTAGCGATCACTTCTGCTCGCAGAGTGTCGGAGTTGGCGGCGTTGTCTTGCCATTCCCCTTACCTGGTGGTTCATAGGGATAAGCTGGTCTTGCGACCTAATCCGTCTTTTCTGCCAAAGGTGGTTTCGGATTTTCACCTGAATGAGGACATTGTTTTACCTTTGCTTTGTGCGAACCCTAAGCATCCAAAAGAGGTTGCCTTGCATTCTTTGGATGTTGTCAGGGCGATCAGGGTTTACCTGTCGTCGACTGAATCCTTTCAGAAATCGGATTCTCTTTGTCCTTCCTGAGGGACCTCGGAAGGGTATGGCTGCGTCTGCGGCAACCATTGCCAAATGGATCAGACAGACCATTGTACAGGCCTATTAGTTGTGGGAATGGGTTCCTCCCTTCCCTGTCAAGGCGCATTCTACCAGGTCGGTGAGTGAGTCCTGGGCCCTCCGGTATCAGGCTTCGTTGGCCCAGGTGTGATAGGCTGCGACTTGGTCGTCGGTGCACACCTTTTCCAAATTCTATAAAATTGATGTTCTGGCATCAGCTGATGCCTCCTTTGGCCGCAAAGTTCTCTGTGCGGAAGTGCCATAGGGAACTCTGGTTTTGTAGGGGTTCCTAGCTGTTGGGGTTGTTTTCCCCTTGGTTATTTGTTTTCCTGGGTTGTTGCTCCTGTTGAGCCCTTTTTTGTTACCCAGAAGGTTGCCTTTCTGTTCATGTAAGGTTCCTTTCTCTGATGTGGGTACTGCGTTGCCTTTCTGACGGTTGTCCACCCCTCATGTCTACACTGCTTTGGGACATCCCCATTAGTGAAGACTGTGTGAATCTTCGGCGACTGTCGGAGGACGTAAGAAAAAACTGAATTTCTGTAAAATCTTACCGTAAAATTCCTTTCTCTGAGTCCTCCGACAGACGCCGCCCCCGCCCCTCTTTTGGGTTTTTTCTACACTATTACTGCTTGTGACCAAACTGAATTGGGATGGCTATTGCAGGAGGGTATTGAACTAGAAGGACAGCCCCCATGGGTGTGAATATGTAGATGAATTGTTCTTTTACAAGTCTTATGCCTAGAAACTCCTGCGGAGAGAAAGCAATACCCCATTAGTGAAGACTGTGTGAATGGGCAGCGACTGTCGGAGGACTCAGAGAAAGGAATTTTACGGTACGATTTTACAAAAATTACGTTTCTTTACACAATTTTAATGGGCACTGATGTACACTATAAGGCACTGATGTACACTATAAGGCACTGATGTACACTAATAGGGCACTGTAGTGGCACTTATAGGCACTGATATGGCACTGTAGGGGCACTGAGATGGCACTGAGATGGCACTGTAGGGGCACTGAGATGGCAAAGGTGTTTAGTAAGTGGTGAGTTTTTTGAAGCTGTAATTTGTTGTCACAGTTGTTTGGAAAATTAAGATATTAAATAACATTTGTTATGTCTCACACACAGCATAGGCATACTTAGAATTACATCCTAAAACACATTCTGCTATGCCTCTGAAGTATGCAGATACCGTACGCATGAGACTTTCACAGTCTACAGTAGGTGCTTAGAAGGGCCCAAAATCCAAGGAGTGCCTTTGGCCATAAAGGAGCAAAAATCACACATAACTTATGCATCTAATTTACTGAGTACCTATCACATTTTTGGAGGCCCTGGTGCACCAGGTCCGTGGAAACACCCCTAAAATTACCACATTTTGCAAAACAAACACTCCAAGGTATTTTCTAAGAGGCATAATGAGTCTTTTGAAATTTTCCTTTTTTTTTGCCACAAGTTTTTGGGAAATGCAGGAAAGAAAATGAAAATTATATTGTTTACACAAAGTTGTCAATTAATAAGATATTTATACCACACATCATAGGCATACTTAATGAATTACACCCCAAAACACATTCTGCTACTCCTCCAGAGTATGAGGGTACCACATGCGTGAGACTTTTTCACAGCCTAGCCACACATAGGGCCCAAAATCCAAAAAGTACCTTTAAGGAGCAGAAATTACATATCTAATTTCAGTGGAAGCACGCATAAAATGACCACACTTTGGAAAGCAAATACCACAGGATATTTCCTAAGAGGCATAGTGAGTCTTTTGAAGACTTAATTTTTTTGCCACAAGTTTATGGAAAATGCGGAATGAAAATGAAAATGAATTTTTTTACACAAAGTTGTCAATGTAATAAGATATTTCTCAGACACAACATGGGCATTACACCCTAAAACACATTGTACTACTCCCGAGTATGGTGATACCACATTTGTGAGACTTTTTCAATCTTTGGACTGATCATATACCAGACATTGTATCTTGTGTATCACACAAACCAACCAATTATATCAAAACCAAAAATGTAACCATTAAAATGTACTGGAATGGTTGCCTCTATATGAGTGGTCAGGAAATATAGCTTAGTGTAGCATCACCTCTAGGCCTAGCCTACTGGGATGTGGCTGCCCCCAGGAATGCCGTGTTCACTGGCCAGGAAGTATAGGAGGCTAAAGAAAGGAAGAACAAAATAGTTAATATGGTTCCAGAAGTGCAGTTGTCTGCAGGGGATGCCTGGAACTGGTGTCTTGCAGGAACGTACTCAGTGGGATGTGTGGAGGGGTCAGTTCAGGCGCAAGTAGAGACATGGTCAGCAAAATAGGCAGAAAGATGGTCAATAAACAAGCCAGGGTTAGTACAGTACATGCCGTGGCTGTGATGCTTTGCAGGTGTTGCATCAATTATACCCCCTGTACTCCCACCGATCTTGACCCATTCAAGTAAACATGGTTGTTTGTGTGGGGTTCAGGGGGTAAAAGAAGGTAAGGAGGCAATACAATGCATTCTAACTGCCTGCCTCTGAAGAGCGATCTGAATATGGATGGCTCTTCGGAGAGCATCACACATGTAAACAAGTCCTTATGGTGACACTGACTGCTGTGGCAGTGATCATGGACACTGTAACTGCTGTGGTTGTGATCAGGGACACTGTAAAGCTCCTTTCACATGGCTGGATTGGTGCAGCCGCTGGATTCATACGAGATTCTTGCTGCTGAAATGACCAGGTTATGCAATTAGCCTATTTAAACTATTTAAACAAAGAATGGTTAGTTGTAGTTTTGGTGAAACTGACTTTGTCTAGGCTCAGATCTGTCCCTAACGGTAACCGCAGCAAATCGATCTGCGTGCAGCTATATGAAAACTGCTGGCAGAAAATTGCTCTGCGTGCAGATATATGAAGACCGCTGTCAGCCCACCATTTGTTTAAAAGGGCTGAGCAGCTGCTGCTGATTGCATAACCAGGTAATTCTAGCACAAGCATCTGCAGATTCTTGCAGAAGGAATCTGGCGGCCGCACAAACCCAGCCGCGTGAAAGGGGCCTAATTTGAGAGGTGGTTAGGGGCACTGCGACTGGTGCGGCGGTAATTAGGGACCATAGTGACACTGTACTACTCTGGGAAGGTGATCGGGATTTTCTTTTTTTACACTGTGATTGCTTTGTACAGTGATGATCACTGTAACAACACTCAATTTAAAGGCTTAGGCGATTCTGCCCACGATCCAGGATGCCAATATGTGAATGGAGCCTAAGTTTGCCTTTTTTTTTTTTTTTAATTCCAGCTTCCCTATGTACCAATATAGCATTAATGTACTTCTTTTGCAGAAAAGTAAAAAAACTTTCTATTTTTCTTATACCATTCCTTACCTCAGCATCCAGTTTGTTGTATGGAAAACTTCCTGGACGGTACCTTAAAGAGGTTGTAAACCCACTTCACAAACTTTTACCTATAGGTAAGCCTATATTAAGGCTTACCTATAGGTGCTATAAATATCTCCTAAACATGCACCGTTTAGGAGATATTTACAGTGCATACTGCCGATTACGTCATCAGCGCATGCGCTCTGAAGGAACGGCCACCCGTGCCATTCCTTCAGAGCCCAGTGCCGTGAACGGCGGCTCCCACGCGCACGCGCGGGAGTGATGTAATCGCGCCTCCGGCCAATCGGATGGCCGGAGGACGCGAACCCGGAAGCAGGACAGCCGGACATGCCAGCCGTCCTGTTGCTGAGGGGGCGGCAGGGCGGGGGCTTCGTTTTAAGGTAAGTACTTCATAATGAGCTAGTATGCGATGCATACTAGCTCATTATGCCTTTCTCTTTACAGGGCTTTTTTTTTCTCATTTTTTTAAGTGACTTTACTTCCTCTTTAAGTCTCAGTTTACACTAGTGCGACTCCAAAGTGGCGAAATTTCCAGTCCGACTTTACACTCTTTGGCACTCAAGTCACATCATAGTCACATCACAGAAGTGCAGGAACCTTTTCAAAGCCGCTGCAACTTTAAGTTGGTAAAATTAGTAAGATACAGAAAGGAGTTCAACAGCTGACCTCATTAACACACACCCTTCACCTGCCCTGCATTGGTCGTTTATTTGGCAGAGTGTGCAGGTGATAAATGATCATATAACAGCCTATGTGGATAGAATTGTAGTAATAAAAACAGAAGAAGTGTGTCTCGGAAGCATGTAAAGCTCACCATACAATATACAATCTATTCTAGATGAACAATCTCACTTAGATCTACCATCAAATATGTAGTGCAAGGGTCTGCCTGGTTTGATGCAAAGTGATTGGATAAATGATGTGTCCTCCTATTATATAGTTGATGGTAAATCTAAACGAGATGGTACAATCAGATCGTACAGTATATGGCCACCTTTATACACCTAAAATGAACTAGTCGCACTTATGGCCATTAATTGTTAACGGCACCCCAAAGAAGCAAAAACACATTTTACAACGTGAAAAAACAAGTGACAAACGCAGCAAAATGCATAGTAAAAAAGATGCAAATTGCAACACGCCAAAATATCCCATGAGCTACTTTGCTGTGTGTAGGGCAGCCTATTGAAATGAATGGGATACCCTATGCATGTCACGTTTAAGCCCCGGTTCACACTTGTGCGTGTGCGGGGTTCGCATGTAATGTCGGAGCGCACTGCTCCGACATTACATGCGATCGGCTGTGCGGTGCGAGTTTAGCCATACAAACTGTATGTCTAAATTCGAATCGCACCCGCAGCAAACACGCACAGGAGGCATTTTTGCAGCCGCATCAGGATCGGATCGCACAGCGGTTCACACTTGTGCGATCCGATCCTGTGCTAACTGCACGATCGCACTGCGATATGCGATCAAACTGGGGGTGTCATTAACATTACATTGACACCCCCAGCGGATCGCATATGGCAGTGTGAACTGCCGGGGGTGCGTGTGCGATGCGGGAACAGGCTGCGAGTTCGCAGCCTTCCCGCATCGCATCAGTGTGAACCGGACCTAAAACGAGCCAAAAACTGTGCACTACACTAGATGTGAAGGGGGCCTGAAAGTGAAATTGGTGTGTTTACACAAGAACATTGAGGCTCCATTCACATCTGTGTGTTTCTGAATGCACAGAAAACTGCGTAGAAAACGCATGCTTTGCCGTGTGTTGTGCAAACACACATTGCATTTACATTGCCGTTAAATGTTAATGGCACCCCAAGGGCAGCTAGTAGGTGTGCATTTGGCATGTGACAAATGTGATGCAGCTGCACCAAAAAGCGTAGGACACCTCATTAAAGTGAATGGCTGCCCTATGCATGACAAGCAAAAACTCTCCAAAATGCCCAAAAAGAAAAATGCGCGTTCCTACTATGCAATGGTGTGACCTCCATTTACACCCTCCTATGTACTTGTATAAAGATACCCACACACTGTGCAATCTGATTCTACAATCTCTGTACAATTTCTTGTAGATTTGCCAAAACTCTGGTATAGGAGGACACATCTTAACAATCCATTCAATTTGTATCAAATCAAACAGGCCCTTGCACTACATAGCTGATGGTAGATCTAAAGAAGATTGTACAGATTGTACAGATAGTAGGTGGGAAGGTGGAATAGTAATGAGGGAGGTGTGGTCCAGAGTAGTGAACATGCCCCATCATGCCCTCTTCTGTGATGCAGCAAGACAGTGCATGCTGGGGTGCAAAGCCTCCTGGATGTCATATGATCTACAGGAAGTGATGGAAGCCAAAACATTTTTCAAACAGATGAAATTTAAAAGATGCTATAGGCAAGGTAAGTAAGGGTTAGGGCACATTAGGATGACTTGAGCAGAAATTACATTACAAAAGGCTTTTTATTATGAAAAGTGAAATTCTGCCTGAAAAGGTGGCCTTGAACTGTCATGAATGGGTTTTACTATTGTGATGCTGTGATTGGCCACAGCTATCACATGGTACATGGTCACTGTAATTGGCCCTGTACACCATGTGATCACTGTGATCAATCACAGAGATCATAATAGTAAAGAATGAATCATGAATGGCTGCCATTCATGACAATTTTTAACTTGGTGAGTAAGTGACCACTGTAATGGGTCACAGTGACTACATAATACCTGGGACAATCAGTCAGTTCCACTGTGTCCGGTGGACTCATCGGTTGCAGATTGTGCAGCTGCAAGCCCCAGGGAAAATGCCATATGACATCCACCTAGGATAGGAAAGCTCCTGCCCGGCCTATTGTAAATTGATGGCCGGATGGGAGCTTTCACAGGACCAATCACAGCGGCCATGTCCCATGTGATAGCTGTGGCCAATTACAATAGTAAACAAGCATAAAAAAGTGGTTAAAATCACAAACAAAAACACTACTGTACTACACACACTCCTATTTTACGATGCAACAGTCTGCAGCGATATTACAAGCATAATTTGATTTAACCTCTAATGCAACTAATGAATCATGTTGAATTAAGCATCTCATAGCAAATTAAAGCAAAAACATCAGTGGCATTAAAAATTATCTCCAAATTCATTTCAACTACTTTCCACCTTCACAGTGGAATCGCCTGTCCCCTGCCACCTTAACTGTACAGCATTCCTACTCCTAAAGCCACATTTACACCTGCGAATTGGCCCAACAGCATGTACATGTGGGAAGCCTCAGCACGAGGTCCCAGTAATTAGCTGCGGGAGGCAGCCCCAATAAAAGCAATGGGAGGCTGCTGGCTCCTGCAGCTAATTGTGGGGCATTCTGTGTCCAGGGCCAATCACTTACAGGTAATGATGCCCACTTGTACACTGTTTATCTCAAGTTTGGTAGATAAGAGCACAAGATTCCATAACTGACTTATTTGCTGTCTTTTTTGCACTATATTAGGTGGTGGACTACTTCTATGAACTTTGCAAATTTAAAATTATTTTTATTGCACTTTTCCAGATTGTTTTATGAGTTATAAAGTTTATATGTAAATTTGCACATTTTTGTCATATTTATTGGATTGCAGTTGATTGCACTTTATTTATATTGATTGAGAATTTGTCACTGTATTTTTATTGATTTATGAATTGATTGATTTTTATATATAATATTTTAGTGCTGCTTTGATGATTTTATTCTGTTTTCACTTGGTATCACAATTGCTTAGTAGCTGCTTTACAAATACTATTGCTTCACCTCAGCACAGAATAATTCAAATATTTATCTCAAGTTTGACCCAGCTTTGAGTATCTGTGCAGAAGAAAGCAAACACAAGTTTCAGATTACTGTAAATTTAAAAGAAGTATGGGATTTTTTATCTTTTTTTTAATCATACTTACCTTGGTGGATGCAGCATCTATCTGATGCTGCAATTGTCCCCCACTGGCTCTAAGGCTGAGAACCGAATTATCAAACATTAGTACTCAGAGCTCCCTGAGCAGAGGGCTGGTGACTGTCAGTCACCAGCTCTCTGCTCTGCCCCCTCCTCCCTGCACTCACTGGAGTGCTGGGCCGTGGAGGGGCGGGAGCAGCCGGCCCAGGCTCTCAGCGGCTTGCACCAGGCATGTGGGCAGATCCTGACTTTATTGTTGCAATCTTGCACCAGCCTGGACCGGCCTTGTGACGTCAGCCAACAGCGGGCTTCAGCCTGCTGTCTGCTAAAAACGGGTCTCAGGAGTGCAAAACAAACTGCACTTCTGTGATTGATAGGAGAAGTACAGCCAAACAAGTTTTGGCTGTACTTCTCCTTTAATAACCCATTCTATTATTTAATGTTTTTTTTCTAAAAATAAGTTATAATATCAACAGCTTGCTGATCACATGAATGTTCTGTGAGCTGTAGATCTGAAAATTATTTCTGGTGTTTTCCGAGTTCTCAGACTAAAAGGATTGAGAAAGACTGGTCTAGAGCCACCTCTGTAAGGGTCCTTTCAAACAGGCTGTCTCCTTGCAGTCTCCTCTATGGAGCGGCGGATATCAGCGGACAACCCGCCGCCATCCGTTCCGATCCTGCCCACAAAAACCAGATGGATGGTGGTCCTATTTTCCATCCGTCTTGCAGTCTTTTTCCATCCGATTTCCCCATAAAGGGAAGCGGGACTGTGTCAGTGTCTGCTATGCACAGTGAGCAGACACGGATCTGTCATCTGCCTGCTCAGCAGAGCGATTCTCCCTTGAGCAAGCAGAATCCGTAACACGGAGGCACCCATGTGAAAGGACCCTTAGAGGTTTTCCTTTCACTATGCAGAGGGTTCTTCCAAAAGAGAATGTTTTACAGGCAGCTGCTTGTACAGTGCCTTCTCATTCTGCTCACCAGACAGGACAACGTCCACAACAGCTACTGTGGCAGACATACAGTATTGCAATGAACCAACTTTGTGTAACATTTTCTCTGCTTGTACTAGTTTTATATCTCCTATGACCACCCTCAAGGACTTCAGATGGATCATCAGAAAAAGAAAACCTTTTTGCCCTCAGGGGTGACTGTTCATTTTCAACACCCTCAGTGGTGGTCTCTGATGATTCCCAGGATTGACAATGGAGGAGATGCGCTGAGGCAGATGGAGCAGGGTCATCAGCGGCTTCAGGAGGGGATTTTACCTCTGACCACCAATGGATGCAGCACTTTACCAATGACTACCATTGAAGGGGCACTTTTCCCACCAACACAGGAGCCCTTTTCCACTGACGACTAAAAAAGAGGCAGTTCACCATTTACCACCAATATAATGGGAACCTACACAACTTTGGTCGAGAGAGAATTCCTGACTCATTAGAATCTCCCCCAGTCACAGATCACCCAAAGCTTTAATTCCCATAGGATGGAAAGTTTAACAGCATGAAAAGAAAACATCAATACAGTGGATATTTCTTGAGCACATGTGCTAAACACAAGGCTTGCCAGACCATTTTATGTGGCCCTGGCACCTTTCCTGTAGTTGCGGCACCCCTCTTCATCTCCTCGTCTGGACATCTGCTTATATTTATTATGAGAATAATACAATTCTACAGCGCTTTGAAAAAGTATTCATACTTGAAATTTTCCACATATTGTCATGTTACAACCAAAAATGTAAATATACTTGATTGGGATTTTATGTGATAGACCAACACAAAGTGGCACATCATTTTGAAGTGGAAGGAAAATGATAAATGGTTTTCAATTTTTTTTACAAATATCTGAAAAGTGTGGCATACATTTGTATTCAGCCCCCCTGAGTCAATATTTTGTAGAACCCCTTTCACTGCAATTACAGCTGCAAGTCTTTTGGGTATGTCGCTACCAGCTTTGCACATCTAGAGAGTGACATTTTTGCCCATTCTTCTTTACAAAATAGCTGAAGCTCTGTCAGATTGTGAGGAGAGCGTCTGTGAACAGCAATTTTCAAGTCCTGCCACAGATTCTCAGTTGGACTTTGACTGCGCCATTCTAACACATGAATGTGCTTTGATCTAAACCATATCACTGTAGCTCTTGCTGTATGTTTAGAGTTGTTGTCCTGCTGGAAGGTGAACCTCCGCCCCAGTCTCAAGTCTTTTGCAGACTCTAAGCCCCCGTTCACACTGGGGCGACCTGTCAGGCGACCTGGTCGCCTGACAGGTCGCCGTAGGTCGCCTTCCATAGAGAAGCTGCGGACCCGTTCTAATAGGAGCGAGTCTTTGGGGCGACCCGGAGCGACCTGCATAGACTTCAATGTTATGAAATCCGTGGCGGCCGCTCCGAGGTCGCGGGGCGAGCAGCGCGCCGCGACCTATGAGGTCCCCCGGCAAAGTAGCGTCGCCCCAGTGTGAACGGGGCCTAAAGGCCCGTACACACAATAGTAAAATTGCATCCGACAAACGATCTGCTGATTTTCGGATTGTTAGTATAGTGCTTTCGACAGCCAATTACAAATTTTCGTACAACAAAAACTGGATGTGTAGGCTAAAAAATGTTTATCGTATGTGAATTGTGAACACAAAGTCCGATTTTCGATTAACTAGTACAGTTTTCATCTGAAAAAAATTGTAAGAGCAAGACTAGGCATGCTCAGAAATGAAAGAACACATATAAAACAATTCAACACATAACAACACTTCTGAAGTTGAATTCTGTCGTATGAGAATATTCGTATGAAAGTAACCTCTTCACTTTCGATATGAGACTAGCATGCAACAAAAAACAGACGAAATTCTTCCCATAATCTGATCGTGTGTACGAGGCTTTAGGCTGGGTTCACACTTATGTGATTTGGATGCGGGTTTCCCCGTGTCCAATTTGCATGATAGCAGAGTGTGACAGGAGAGTTCACACACCTACGGGACGCCAGGGTCCGCACTGGAAAAGGGTCCTGTGCATCTTTGGCCCCGTTTCAGGTCCAAATTCAGGCAAAAATTCAGAGCTGATTCACACCTGAAATGGAAAACATGGATGTACCAGACCCCCTGCTGTGAGCCGCAGCTGCAGCTAGCCTGAACCTGGCCTTACAGGTATTCTTTTAAGATTGCCCTCTATTTGGCTCTATCCATCTTCCTATCAACTCTGATCAGCTTCCCTCTCCCTGCTGAAGAAAAGCATCCCCACAACATGATGCTGCCACCACCATGTTTCACGGTGGGGATGGTGTGTTTAGGGTGATGTGCAGTGTTAGTTTTCTGCCACACATAGCATTTTGCTTTTAGGCCAAAAAGTTAAATTTTGGTCTCATCTGATAAGAGAACCTTCTTCCACATGTTTGTTGTGTCCCTCACATGGCTTCTTGCAAATTGCAAACATGACTTCTTATGGCTTTCTTTAAACAATGACTTTCTTCTTGCCACTCTTCCATAAAGGCCAGATTTGTGGAGTGCAAAACTAATAGTTGTCCTGTGGACAGATTCTCCCACCTGAGCTGTGGATCTCTGCAGTCCCGAGTTACCATGGGCCTCTTGGCTGCTTCTATGATCATTGCTCTCCTTGCCCAGTCTGTCAGTTTAGGTGGGCGGCCATGTCTTGGTAGGTTTGCAGTTGTGCCATACTCTTTCCATTTTCGGATGATGATGGATTGAACAGTGCTCCATGAGCCATTCAAAGCTTGGGATATTTTTTTATAACCTAACCCTGCTTCAGGCTGGGTTCACACTGATGTGGCCAAAGGTCACAGCAAAAGGTTTTGGTGTGTCCCTGTTCACCGATTCAGATGCGAATCAGGCCCAAATTTGTGCTTGAATTGAATTTGCACCTGAAATGGAGCCAAAGATGCACAGAGGCTTTTTTCCAATGTGAATAGCAGCTGTCCTGGAGCTGTGTGAACTGGCTCAATTGAGAGCCGGTCACACTCTCCTGTCATGCGAATTGGAAGTGGGGAAACCTGCATCCAATTCGCATCAGTGTGAACCCAGCCCTAAACTTCTCCATAACTTTATCCTTGATCTGTCTGGTGTGTTCATTGGCCTTCAGGGTGCTGTTTGTTTACTAAGGTTCTCTAACAAACCTCTGAGGGCTTCAAAGAACAGCTGTATTTACAATGAGAATAAATTACACACAGGTGGACTCTATTTACTTATTAGGTGACTTCTGAAGGCAAATGGTTCCACTAGATTTTAGTTAGTTAGTTAGGGGTATCAGAGTAAGGGGGCTGAATACAAATGAACACCACACGTTTCAGATATTTATTTGTAAAAAAATCTAGAAAACCATTTATCATTTTCCTTCCACTTCACAAATATGTGCCACTTTGTGTTGGTCTATCACATAAAATCCCAATAAAATCCATTTACGTTTTTGATTGTAACATGACAAAATGTGTAGAATTTCAAGGGGTGTGAATACTTTTTCAAGACACTGTATATAGTCTTACAGATACAACCAGCCCTTTGAGGGCAACTATAATGCTGAAGCAGCAGCAATGAAACTGAGTTTTACACCTATGTTCCAGAACATATACTGTATGTCAAACACACGAGCGTAACTACAGTGGTTGCAATTGCAACCGGGCCCTATCCTCCAGGGGGCCTGTGCGGCTCCCCTGTACACCTGGATAGGAGGGGTGGCGGGGGCAGCATGCAGAGAAATCACTGTCCTCCTTTTTTTCTTCTCCTGTAGCTGCAGGAGGAAAATGGAGGTGATTGGTTCCTCTGTATGCTGCCCCCGGCACCCCTCCTATCTAGTTCACTTGTGTTATGTGCTCCCTTCCCTCTCCTGCCGGCTGCTGCAGGGGATGTGTCACAATAGAGAACCAGGAAGGGGTCAGTAAATATGTAATTTACCAGCTCCTTCTTTTTCTGAATGGACAGTCATAGTCAGTGACATTGTAAAAAAATAAAATAAAATGATAAAAAATAATACAATTAAAATACCAAAAAATAAAAACTACTGACACCAGTGGGTGAACTTCCAGGGTCGCAAAGGTCACACTTGCAACCAGGCCCTGGCATTCCACCACCGTGGGGAGGCCCCAAAATGGCAGGAATGGGGCCGACTGCAGAACTTGTGAAAGGGTCCCGCTGTGGAACCGTAATAAAGGGCCCCAGGATCAGTGGGAAGAGCCCCAGGCTTGAAGGGAAGAGCCCCGGCCAGGGGTCCGGGGGGCCCTTCATGGTTTCTTGCACGGGGCCCTGAAGGTTCTAGTTACCCCTCTGGTCATACTCAAGGTCCGCGGGCCGAATCCCGCCCTCCAGACTATTTCATGTGGCCTTCACACCTTTCCTGCAGCTGCAGCACCCCCTTGTCTCGGCCCCCACCTTGTCTCAGCAGTTGGCAGTAGATAAGAGGACAGAACTCCTCCACTAGATCCAGCGCTTCTCTATGCAGTGGTGAAAAGGCTCGTCTCTGTCTGCCCCCCCTCAGCAGTCTACAGCAAAGAGGAAGACAGAACTTCTCCAACAGATCCTGTGCTCTCTGTGCAGCTACAGTACCCCCTTGCCTCTGCTTTCCCTGGTCTCAGCCTTCATCTGACTCCAGCCCTCCTCCAGACCCTACTTCCCATCTCTGCCCCCGCTTCTTCCCAGCAGCAGCAAAAGGAGAATATTTATATAGTCTTTCTGATACAACTGGCCATTTTAGGCCGACCATATTGTTAATGCGGCTCTCGATGAAATTGAGTTTTACACATCTGTTTTAGAGGATCCGGCAGCCTGCAAAATGTGGGACATCACATAAGTTAGCTAACTAAAGCTTTACCTTCAGCTGCTTATAACCCCTTTTCATTTTCACTCTGCACCTTATTTAAATCCCAGTGATGTCATCACTGGGTCTATGTGCTTCTCTATGCAATGCAGGCAGATCATGGCTGGTGTTGAGGGCCAGCAGGTTGTTGTACATAGCTCCCTGAAAATCTCACAGCATGCTGCCTTACTTTCAAGAGCCCTCAGACATAATGCAAGCAGTGTACAGTGGACTGATGTCAGCTTGGAAAGCATTGCCTTCTTAGGCAGACTGAATTTGCATGCAAACTGCCTTAGGTAACGCCTACATGTAAGGCTGAGCCTCCAAGATTGGAAGAAGTGAAATCCAATGACAAAGGGGCGGGCCAGGAACAGTCAGTCTGCTGGGGAAAGATTGAGATGATCATGGATGTCCTCCAGCCAGGACATGGGATGGGCTCTATCTGACTTGTTGCAGCTTCTAATGCACATTATGAGAAGCTCACAGTGTGCAGTGAAATCAGAGTAGGCAATTTCAGTACAGGAGAGGAGGCTGTACAACTGTGCAAGACTGATGGAAGGCTTGAGATCAGCTAAAATAAAGTGATTGTAAAGGATATTTATTTTTTTACAGTGATAAAGGGAAAAAAAAATGTATTAAAAAAAAAAAAAATAACAAACATGTTTTACACTTGTGCGACCTAAAAGTCGTGCGATTTTTCTGTGATTTTTTTGCTGCAATTTTGACTGGACTTGAAGCAATGCCTGTGTAATCTTGAGGGCTACGGACCTCAAAAAGCATCAAAGTCGGATAAAAGTAGTGCAAGGACTACTTTGAAGTTGCACAGATATGAATGGAACTCATTGGAAATCATGGAGTATAACTTTTCATTCGACTTTGCTGTCCCAAGTCGCAGGACAAGTCACGCAAGTGTGAAAGGAGCCTTACCTGCCCTGTGTTGTTGGTTTTGCCTCCTCTTCTCGGGTCCCTCGCTGGCGCTCTGGGCCCCTCCCCCTTGCCTAGTGCTCCCATAGCAAGCCCCTTGCTGTGGGGGCACTCATGCGTGCTTGCTCCCGAGTCGGATCTCTGCATCCATAAGACACAGACAGCGTGGCTCAGCCCCGACCCCCACTCCTATCTCACTGGAGCGGGAGCCAATGGCATCTCAACCAATCAGGAGGCAGAGACCCGGGAGAGCCTTGTGTCTTGTGCACATCGCTGGATCGAGATTGGGTTTAGCTAAGTATTGAAGGGGGGCTGCACACTGTAGGTTTTTTACCTTCATGCACAGAATGCATGAAGGTAAAAAAAACTTCAGCCTTTACAACCACTTTAAGATAAAAAAAAAGATATTTTACTTGCCAATGGTATTACACAGAGTAGTCCCTTCCTATGAGTGCCCTCTTAGCGAGCTGTGCGGGTGCACTCTTGAGCCAGACTGTTTGCGTCCATAGACACGAACATCACTGGTAAGCCATGCCCCTGTTCCCTTCTTACAGGAGTTTGGCTGATAGCCTAAGGGCTCTTTCACACGGGCGATCCGATCAGATCCGCCTGTCAGTTTTTTAGGCGGATCTGATCGGATCCTCCATGCAGCTCTATGGGGCAGCGGGTGTCAGCGGAGACACCTCCGCTGACACCCGCTGCCATCCGCATCCGATCCTGTGCGTGAAATCTGGATGGATGGAAACCCTATTTTTCCATCCGTTCAGTAATCAGAGCGGAGCGGATCTGATGAGAGCAGACAAGCGGTCCGCTCTCATCCGATCCCCCATAGAGGGCAGCGGGGGCTGAGACACCTCCCTCTCCGCTCTGCAAGCGGAGACGGAGCTGTCACCCGCCCGGCTCAGCGGGGATCGCAGATCGATCCCCGCTGAGCAACACGGATCCGCCTACGGAGCGGACCGTGTGAAAGAGGCCTAAGGCTCCTGCTGCTACCTACGGCTCCTGCTATCTACGGCTCCTGCTGCTACCTATGGCTCCTGCTGCTACCTATGGCTCCTGCTGCTACCTACGGCTCCTGCTGCTACCTATGGCTCCTTCTGCTGCTACCGGTGTCTCCTGTGAGACCAGAAAGAGAGCAGCAGTAATGCGGTGGGGACATCGGTTGGACTTGTGAGAGGAGCCAGGTCAGCGTTGAGGGAGAGGGTGGGAGGAAACAGGTAGTGGGGACTTTTTTTTTACCTTAATACATAGAAATGGTCCTGCTCCCTCGTCACTAGATTTGATTGACAGCAGCAGGAGCCAATGGGCTGTGAGGAGATACAGCAATGCCACTGCTCTTGGACACAGAGCTGGACCAAGATAGGGCTCAGGTAAGTATTTAGGAGGGTGTTGAGCTGCACCAAAAAGGTCATTTTTTACCTTAATACACAGAATGAATTAAAGTATTTGTTACTTCATATTCCTGATATTTACATGCTCTACCATGTACTTGTATGGGAAAGTCTCCTGTTCTCTTTTATATTGCTTGCTTTGTGTGAAATCCCTGGTGTTCTTGCCTGCTGCTCTGCTTTCCTAATAAAAACTGACCGCACTAAGCAGAATACACCATAGTCAGTTCTCTAGTTGTACTAGAAACTCAGCCTGCTCTCCTCAAATGATCAGACTTGTCCTAGCACACCCTCGCTGCACAGCCATTCACTGGGAAAGCCCAGTGTGCTGCTGCGTCTCCTTCTCCTCCCCCAAGCTCTTATGCAGCTGAGAACAGAGGGAATGTGATCGCTTATAAAAAGGTATTTATAAACTTTTTTTTATGTCTATACAAAAATGTCTTACCTTTCATTTCTATTTTAACCACTTAAATACCAAGCCTATTTCTGACACATGTTGTTTACAAGGTAAAATCTGTATTTTTTACTAGAAATTTACTTAGCCCCCGTTCACACTGGGGCGACCTGTCAGGCGACCTGGTCGCCTGACAGGTCGCCGTAGGTCGCCTGGCATAGAGAAGCTGTGGACCCGTTCTAATAGGAGCGACACAAGTCGCTCCGACTTAGAAAAAGGGTCCGGAGCTTCTTTGGGGCGACCCGGAGCGACCTGCATTGACTTCAATGTTAAGAAGTCCGTGCCGGCCGCTCCGAGGTCGCGGTGCGAGCAGCGCGCCGCGACCTATGAGGTCGCCCCGGCAAGTCGGATCGCCCCAGTGTGAACAGGGCCTTAGAACCCCCAAACATTATATCATTTTTTTTAGCATACACTCTGGAGAATAAAATGGCAGTCGTTGGAATATTTTTTGTCACGCAATATTTGTGCATCAGTCTTTCAAACGCAATTTTTGGGAAAAAATACATTTCACTACATTTGAAAAAAAAAACTAAACAGTGAAGTTTTCCCAAGTTTTTGTTTATTGTGAAAGATGATGCCGAGTAAACACATACCTGTCATGTTATGGTTTAAAATTGGGCACACTCTTGTAATGGCAACAAACTACGGAACTTAAAAATGTCCATAGGCGACGCTTTACATTTTTTTTAATGGTTATCAGTTTAGAGTTACAGAGGAGGTCTTTTTCTAGAATTATTACTCCCACTCTGGCGATCGCAGCGATGCTTCACATGTGTGGTTGGAACATCGTTTTCATTTGCAGGCGCGACTTACGTATCTGTTTTCTTTCGTGCACGAGCTTATGGCGATGGGGGCACTTTAAATTTTTTTTTTCCTATTTATTTTCTTTCATTTTTCATTTTTAGCACTGTTTTAAAAAAAATAAATAAAAATCTGATCACTTTTTTATTGCTGTCACAAGCAATGTAAACATCCCTTGTGACAGTAATAGGCAGTGACAGGTACTCTTTATGGAGGGATCTAGGGTCTAAAACCCCAGACTCCTCCACTGCACTTCAAAGTATTCAAAATGCCGAAAACTGCATTTTTGAATGTGGCAGTTTTTTTAAATTGGCGTGTTAGCAGCCAAGTAAACCGAAAGTGATGTTGTGACGTCATATCCAGGTTACTACTTTAAAGACCCAATCAAAGCCGAATCCGGCTTTGTTCCGGACACCAACCAGCCTGGACCCGCTGGCTGGTTACTCGGGTCTCTTGTTGAGAAAGGAGACATGGGCAGAGCCGCGGAAGGCGGCGGCAGCGGGGGGGGGGGGGGGGGATTGGGGGGGAGATGTCTCCTCCTTCTTGCTGGAATATCGGTCGAGCGGCTGCTGAGCCGCATCGGCTCTTATCTCCTAAAAGCCAGCCGCCGACTCTAAAAAAACAGTACAGCTGCAGGCATCATCCTGGTACAACACTTCTGCAAGCCGATGTACAGGTATGTCGGTTTGCGGAAAGTGGTTAAACTGAATGGGTTGTTTTACAAGGTGATCATTTACAACCACTTTAAAGTGATTGTAAAGTCTCCTTAAAAAAAAAAAAAAATGTTATACTTGCCTCCTCTATGCAGTTGGTTTTGCACAGGGAAGCCTGGATCCTCCTCTTCTCGGGTCCTTCTTCCCTACTCCAGGCTCTTCCCTCCCATCGAGTGCCCCCACAGCAAGCAGCTTGCTATGGGGGCACCCAAACTGAGACAAAGCTCTGCGTGTCTATTCACACACGGAGCTGCCGTTCAGCCCCCCCCCCTTCTCTGTCCTGATTGGCTAACTGACTTTGATTACCATTGGCACCATGGCTGTGTCTCAGCCAATCAGGAGAGAGAGTCCCAGACAGCCGAGGGACTCGTAAACATCGCTGTAGAGAGAAGGGGTTCAGGTAAATATCAGGGAGGCTGCTTCACACAGAAGGTTTTTTTATTTTAATGCATAGACTGTATTAATATAAAAACCCTTATGACTTTACTAATCCTTTAAGGGTAAAGAAAAAAAAAACTTTAGCCTTTACAACCACTTTAAAGTTTATGTTCAGTCAAAACTTTCTGTCTTCACTTTTGGGCAGTGTGGGGAGGACTGGGACCCCTCTTGGGGTTTTACTGCTAGGCAGGGCTCCATTATAGACATTTCCCCTCACTTTCCCCTTCAGTGACAACAGTTTCACTATACAGGAAGTGATGGGAAACAGGGACACAGACAGCAATACAAAACTGACAGGGGTTCCAGCCTCCCTGGACCCTCTTACCCAGCCCCCTTCACTTCCTGTCCTTATTTTACTAGACAGGAAGTAAAGGGAAATACGTTTTATGGAGACTCAGAGAGCAGAGATTCCAACCCTTTCTCACTTCATCTAAAACTAAAGGGGAAAGTTTTGCCTGGACATACCCTTTAAGAATGATATTGTGACTTTGCCCCCTGGGCACAGCTCTGGACACTGACTTGTAGCTGCAATAATAGTCCCTGGGACTATGGAGGGTGTAAACTCCTACAGCTCTCTGCTCCCCCCAACCAGAATCAGCATGAAAGCTTTCACTACAAAGTCCTGCAGCTGATATTCCTGTGTGGTGCTCCTGCAGGAGGGGTTCTGTGTGCACTTATTACATTGTGTCACGTGACTCCTGCTCGGGAATGAAGGGGTTACAGGGGCTTTCTGTGACCAGCAGCGACTTGGGAGCTTGCACTCTCTCTGCCACTTCCTTCCCCCTCCATTTCCTTCCTGTTTCACCTTTAATTTCCTCTCCATCTGACTTCCCCACACTAGTCATGTCTTCCCTTTCCTCCTTCGTCTCAGCATCTAACAACACTCCATATTGCCATTTCCCTTCTTCCTCCTCTTTTATTCTCCCGCCATTTCCTTCCCCATCCCCCCCTCCCCCATCTTCCTCCTCTTCTCTCTCCCTCCATTTCCTTCCTTCCTCCACACATCCCTCTCCCTCCTCCTGTGTGTGCTTGGCACATTTCCTGGTGCGGCCCCTTTAAGAGGCAGAGCTCAGTGCTGGGAATCCACGTCAGTTTCAGGAGTGGACTCTCCATACTGACATCAATGAGGGAGGAAGAGAGAGAGGGGGGCACCCTGGCTTCCTGGAAACACCCCTCCCCCACCATGTGCTGCCACTGCTGCTAACTTCTGGAGTCTGGGGGAGACTGTACCCCCCCAGCCTGGGGGGCGACACTGAGCGCTGCCATGTGTGCTGCACACTTCATCATTAAGGTGAGAAGACAATTGTGTATGTGTGATCCCTGGGCTGAGCTACATACACAACACAACACAACACAATACACTGCACACACACACACAATGTCACATCTCCCCTGGCTACACACACTGCACAAAGTTTTCTTTTACTATTCAAATGTTTACAAACAAACTTATACAGAGGGAAGGACCGTCCTGGTGTCGCAAGGGTTAAACTGTGCATGTTATTGTTCTAATGTATACACACAGTCACATTATTATTCTACATTTATATGGCTCTGACATATACCGCAGTGCTGTATGGTCACATCAGGCTCTATTACCACAGGAGCTTACACTCTAATGTGTATACACACAGGCACATTATTATTCTACATTTGTATAGCTCTGACATATACCGCAGTGCTGTATGGTCACATCAGTCTCTACACCACAGGAGCTTACACTCTAATGTATGCACACAGGCACATTATTATTCTACATTTGTATAGCTCTGACATATACCGCAGTGCTGTATGGTCACATCAGTCTCTACACCACAGGAGCTTACACTCTAATGTATACACACAGTCACATTATTATTCTACATTTATATGGCTCTGACATATACCGCAGTGCTGTATGGTCACATCAGTCTCCATTACCACAGGAGCTTACACTCTAATGTATACGCACAGTCACCGCATTATTCTACATTTATATGGCTCTGACATATACCGCAGTGCTGTATGGTCACATCAGTCTCTATTACCACAGGAGCTTACACTCTAATGTATACGCACAGTCACCGTATTATTCTACATTTATATGGCTCTGACATGGACACATCAGTTCCCACACCACAGGAGCTTACACTCTAATGTATACACACAGGCACATTATTATTCTACATTTATATGGCTCTGACATATACCGCAGTGCTGTATGGTCACATCAGTCTCCATTACCACAGGAGCTTACACTCTAATGTATGCGCACAGTCACATTATTATTATTCATTTATAAAGCGTGGACATATTCCACGGTGCTGTACAGAGATCACTGAACCATTCACATCAGTCTCTGCACCAGAGGAGCTTACACTCTAATATCCCATCCCTGTCACATCATCATTATTATTATTATTATTAATAATATTCATAATAATTTATATAGCTCTGACATATTCCATGGTGTTGTACAGAGAATACTGAGCCATTCACATCAGTCTCTACACCAGAGGAGCTGACACTCTAATATTCTACCACAGTCACACACTATTATTATTTATTTTATATAACTCTGACATATTCCACAGCCTTGTACAGAGAACACTGAGCCAGTCACGTCATTCTCTGCACCACAAGAGCTTACACTCTGTCTATGCACAGTCACATTATTAATATTATACATATATCTCTGCACCAGAGGAGCTGACACTCTAGTGTCACACTAATATTGATTATTATTATTATTCTGCATTTAAATAGCTATGACGTATTCCACAGTGTTGTACACAAAAAAACACTGTGCCAGTCACATCATTCTCTGCACCAGAGGAGCTGACACTCTAATGTCACAATATTATTATACATTTAAATTGCTCTGACATATTCAATAGTGCTGTACAGAGAACACTGAACCATTCACATCAGCCTCTGCACCAAAAGAGCTGACACTTTAATGTCTCACACTATTTTTTATTATTATTATACACTGTTGTTGTTCTACATTTATATATCTCTGACATAGTCTACAGTACTGTACAGAGAACACTGAGCCAGTCACCTCCAGTCTCTGCACCAGAGGAGCTTACATTCTAATGTCCTACCTCAGTTGCACTATTATTTTACATTTGTATAGCTCTGACATATTCCATAGTGCTGTACAGAGAACACTGAGCCTTTCACATCACTTACTGCAGTAAAGGAGCTTACACTCTAATGTCCCACCGGAGTCACACACTTTTAGTCAATATTATTATAGATTTATAGAACTCTGACGTAATCTATAGTGTTGTACGGAAATCGATGAGCTTGTCACAACATTCTCTGCACCAGAGGAACTTACAATCAAATGTCCCACCACAGTCCCACATTAATAATTATACATTTATATAGCTCTGACATATTCTGTAGTGCTGTACAGAGAACACTGAGCCAGTCACGTCAGTCTCTGCACCAGAGGAGCTTACAATCCAATTTGCCCATTAGTCACACAGTAATGATAATAAGAGTGTGTGACTAATGGGGTGTTACATCTGCACCAGATGAGCTTGCACTCTAATGTCTCTCTGCAGTCACAAACTTCTTAAGGGAAGAGTGTTAACTGACTAATGGCAGACTTTCTGTGCAGCCCCCTTTTCTGAAGATACGTGGTGATTGGGCAGGTTTAAAGAATAACAATGTTTTTATCCAGAAGGATAATTGGCCTCCAACTACAACTGAAATATGACTTTAGGGTGGACTGGGGCTTTAGTAAGCAGATTGTAAAGTTCAGTGATCTATATGCAGTTATTGAAATCTCCAATGTGTGATTTTGGAGGGCTGTGTGACAATGTTTTGGGAGGATTTGACAGTTGATGTGACTCCGTGTACCCAACCCCCACTGCCCTGGAATGTCATATGTAATTTTATAACTGGCATGTGTTTGATTTTCCTTTCCTGTCAGCGGAGATATTGGACAATGCCAGCTGGCAGTTAGTGAGTTAAGCAAAGCCTAGGCATGGCTCCCCCCCCTCCCCGAATGTCAGTATCCACCATCTTTAGAACTGGCAGAGGCCCTGGAGGTGGGATTGGGAAATTCTGTGACATGTTACTGCTGGTCAGCCAGTTGGGGAAGTTGCAGGTGGCTGTGAAAGGAGGAAATGAAACCAGAAGCTACCATGAGTGTTTCTTTTCTAATTCGTTACATTGTTATATACTGTGCTAAATTTATGGGCTGTGTATTCTGTTTTATTTTTATTGGTGTCAATTATATACAC
The DNA here is from genome assembly GCF_965119305.1 of Pelophylax lessonae. NCBI lineage: Eukaryota > Metazoa > Chordata > Amphibia > Anura > Ranidae > Pelophylax > Pelophylax lessonae. The sequence continues at coordinate 492,604,292 of NC_138771.1, forward strand.
CGCCAATAAAGGGTTACATTTGGGTTTGTGTGCTTTGCTAGCCTGTCTGGTATTTTTTGGGCTGGCGGTTGATTTAAACTTTTTGGGGCTTTTTTTGCTTCCTGTTTCCTGGAAGAGTTTACAAATCCCAAGAAGAAAGTGCGTGTAAGGCTGCTGTGGGTTTTGTTTTATTTTTCTGGTTCTTGGAGATGGTGAAGCATCTGTAGCAGTGATTTTGTTAAAGTGGACTCCTCATTAAATTTCACATAAGCCAATGGCATACAACAGCATTGCCAAATCCTCTTCTGTTAAAAAATAAAAAGTCACCCCTTTTTGTGCCTGGGGGTTTTTTTTTTGTTTTTTGGGATGGATAAATTAAGTGTTATTATAACTCGCTCATATGACATTAACCCAGGGCTTGACAAATTTGCTTGAAATCGAAAAAAGTTAGTAGCCAGTTTTTTTTAATGCTTGCCGAATGGCTGGCTTCTGTCGGACCGGCTGCCGTACACACGGGCCCAATTTTCAATGAACCTGCTGATGTTGCCCAGCATTCGACCCGTGTGTACTTTGTTTGCTTCTTCTTAGAGATATTAAAGAAACACTCCAACCACCATGACCACTTCAGTGATTTGAAGTGGTCATGGTGGTAGGAGTCAGAAACACTGCACATGCTGGGATACTTACAATTATGTGCTGGGGGCCAGTTGCACCCCTAGCACATGTGATGTACTGCTGGCGGAAAATGCTGACGGAGAGTGGAGCGGCGCTGAAGGAAGAATACAGAGCCGATGCTTCCTGTATCTCTCCTCTCACAGGCAGACTGCATTTGATATCACTCCGCCTTTGACAGGACGGAGCCGGAAGTGCACAGGAAGCATCGGCTCCGATCTGTCACAGCTGACAGACCCCGTTCTGTCTCCAGACATCCCAAGTCTCCTGTGAGGTGCGGGAGTCTCCCGCATGCAGGAGCGGCACTTTTGGGTGTCAGGGAGCCGCAGCTCGCATGTGGGAGACTCCCGCACCACGCAGGAGACTTGGAATGTCTGGTGACAAGACATTTGCCGCAGTGTAACCAAGGGCGCCAGGCTGCTAATTCTAGATGCCAATGCGACCTGGTGCCTGGGAATTGTCAAGCTCTGCATTAACCACTTTTCTACCCAGGTATGTTTACAAATCAAGAGCTTGATACCAGCTTAAAAAGAAAAGTATTGGAATTTAAAATAAAAAAAAAAAAAAAAAAAAAAAAACATTTATGCTCCCTCACCTAGATGGGTGCAGCATCGGTCCCCTCATCACCTCTAAGCTCACGTTCACATCGGTGCAACATATCATGCGATTTGGACCTGTCAAATCGCATGACAAGTCGCTCCTGTTTGTCAGCAATGGAAATGTTCGAATTGGGTCGACGTCGACTTTTTCGGCGCTGCACAGATTTGAAAAGGTAGATATTGCATTATTTTTGGCGATTTTCAGGTGCCACCTGCATAGACGTCTGTGCACCTGAAGTTACGCTGACGTGGCTTTGAAATTGTGCAATTTCAAGGGAAGTTGCACGTTTTCAAAGCCGCATTCAATGTAAACCAGAGCTAACACTGAGAACTGAGCGATCAAAGACCACTGATCACTCGGTTTTTAGAGAGCAGTGACTTTCCCTGGCTCTCTGCTTCTACTCATCCAGCGCTCACTGAAGCTCTGGGGTGTGCAGGGGGTGGGAGCGGCTGGCTCAGGCTCTCAGCATCTCGCTGAGAGCCTGAGCCAGCTGCTGGTCAGAAATCTGTGTGGAACCCAACTTTTAAGGTTATGTTCACACTGATTCGACCCGAAAGTCGTACGACTTCTAATCAGACTTTGCCCTGTGGCTTCATTTTTCGATATCAATGAACAGGCTCCAACTACCAGGTCCTTTGAGTCTAGTATGAATTTTGTGGGGAAACCCCAAGCCAGAAAAGAGAGAAATTAAAAGGGTCCTGTGCGTATTCACTGCGATTGAGGTGCAAATTCAGCCATGCAAACTGTATGGCTGAACTCGCACCACACAGACATCGCATGTGATTTTAGGAGCAGTGCGCTCCGAATCATATGCGATGTCTGTGATCGCAATAGTGTGAACCGGCACTTATGGACCATTTGGTTGAGAACACAACCAATTTGAAAGCTACATTCCTGGCATGTGCAGGGAATGTATCTGTTTATTGAAACATTTAAATTGATGGGTTTAGTCCTGCTTTAACTAGTGTAGCTGAGGATGCAGCTATTCAAACAGATCTGTGTTTGAATAGTTGTGTTGGAGGACAGGGGAGACATGGGGGGTCTAATAGAGCTTCAATGTCTCTATAAAGAGCAACTGCCTATTCTATCACATAGGAAGCTTTTTAGCCCACTTTTCATTGCAAAAAAAATTTAAGCACCCCTGTTGCCCTTGCGTGCACACACACACCACATAAAAAACAACATGTAAGGCAAGCATGTGTGTGTATATATACATCAATTGAGCCACGTGAGGTATCTTTAGGAACATTATGTGGGAAAAATAATTCTAGGGCCAAAGTTCATGGTTAACTTTAAACTGATTACCTGTAAAGAATTTTAAAGCGTTACCTTTGGGTAAAGTTGGGTACCGTCGTTTTTTGCCAATCCACAGATGTGCATAATTTCAAGCTTGACGTGTTTGGTATCTATTTACTCAATGCAACCTAATCTTTAAGGCTTCATGTACATGGGACGTTTTAAAACCTTTCCTGAACGCTGGAACTTGACAGCTAGTAACCAATGGTTAAAAATGACCGTTTTGCCGTGTTTATGCGAGTTTAGCAGGATTTGCATTTCTACATTGTAAAATGGTCAGAAATGTATCCCCTTTGAAAACGCCTATAAACGAAATGCTTATAAACGGGAGTTACCGCGTTTAGACGTGTTTGCACGCTGTTACAAGCATTTGGCGTTTCAAATGCCAATAAATTTCTGTCTAAAAGCATTTTTTTGCTTTTTAAAAAAAAAATGCCACTAAATTCAGTTGCCTCTAAACGAGTATAAACGACTGAGTGTACATGGACAGATAGGATAACATAGGGGAGAGTTTAGGGGCTGCTGAAAAGAAACGCCCAACTGCTCCTAAACGTCCGTTTATCAGCAGCAGTGTACTGGAGCCCTTATAGCAGGGATCCTCAAACTACGGCCCTCCAGCTGTTGCAGAACTATACATCCCATGAGGCATTGTAAAATTCTGACATTCACTGACATGACAAGGCATGATGGAAAATGTAGTTCTTGAACAACAGGAGGGCCATCGTCTTCCCAATATGGACCGAATATAATATTTAATTGTAGTATATTTTTCCCTGAAAACTTGCATTTGATAAAAACTCTGTACAAATGATTGTGCAACATAAAAATCACAGCCAGCATCATTTTATTTCTGATTTTGTACTTTTTTTTTTTTTTTCTGGTTACAATAATTTCTAGGGAAAAAAAAATTGAGATTTGTACATGTGTAAATTCCTGGTAAGCCTGCTTAAAGACTGCATCAGTCTTTGCCTACATGGAGCTTTGAGTGTTTCAGGTCATTCCAAACTGCTGACAGTCAGTGGTATTCAGATAGACCGGTCCTGTCTGGTGGACTTGCGAGTGATCAATGCTCCCCTGTAAAGCCTAGTATGCACGTTCAGAGGAGGAAAAATGACACTTTCTAAGCAATCGTTCAATAATCTGATTGTTGGTACACAGCATTCGAGAACCAATTACGACCGTTCTTGCAAAACTATCCGAAGGGACAAACATGAAATTATTTTCTTGTACACTTTTTCATTTTAACCACTTCCCGCAAATGGATGTAGCTCTACGTCGGCTCAGAGAAGTGGTTGTACCGGAGTGATGCCTGCAGCTAGAGGCATTATCCCGGTACCCTTTTTTAGGCTACGTTCACATCTTGGCGTTGCTATTACAGGCGTTTTTATGGGCGTGTTTTTGCAGGCATTTTACAGGCGTTTTATGGGCGTGTTTTTATGGGCGTGTTTTTGCAGGCGTTTTACAGGCGTTTTATGGGCGTGTTTTTATGGGCGTTTTTGCAGGCGTTTTACAGGCGTTTTTTGTGCAGGCGTTTTTAGATTGAATAGAGACCAATCGAAAACGCCTGTAATCTGCCCAAAAAGAAGCTCATGTACTTTTTTATACAATGTTTGGGGGTTCTAAGTAATTTTCTAGTTAAAAATACAAATTTTAACTTGTAAACAACATGTCAGAAATGGGCTTGGTCCATAAGTGGTTAATCAGTACAGTATTCGCCCCCAAAAAAAATAAATAAACAGTAAGACCACACATGCTCAGAAACTAGAAAAAAAAATGCATTACAATACAACACATCACTTCCGAAGTTAAGTTGTAGTCTGTCATTCAAGAATTTTTGTAAATTTAATAACCTCTTCATTTTTTGATATGGGGTGAAAAAACAAAACAAAAACTGGGTGAGCATTCGTCTGATATTCCTATTGTGTGTACAAGGTTTAATAGGCTAGCCCCAGGTTGGTCTCCAGAGGTTGCTTCTCATGCATCTGTCTCTTACCAATCATGCATACAGTACTTCATATTTTGGAATGAAAACTGGCGCACAAAGGTGACTGCTCACTGTCAAGCTACTGTGATCAAAAGCTGGAAGTCCCACACATTCAGCTTCTAGTCCTCTGGCCACAGCAGACTATTTCAGGAGTGGAGGGTTCCAGCAGTGCAGAGCATTTCAGGAGAGGAGGGTTAGCTAGAGGAAGGAGCAGAGCCCTCCAACAAGGAAGAGTGTTTCAGGGGAGGATAGTTACCTAGAGCAGTGTTTCTCCACCTTTTTTCAGTCGAGGCACTCCTTAAAATTATGGACAGTCTCGAGGCACCCCATTATAAAATGTAAAAAAATATTCTAATAGTTTTACATAATGCAGCAACATCCATATGTAGGACACCCAACGTTGGAGGTAATTTATTCTTCCAAAGAAAATACACTTTTGCTCATTGGTACTGTCTAGTATGCCAATGTTTCTCTTCTTCCTCAATTTCTCTCCATCACTCCTCAGTTAATGTCTCCCCATTGCTGAGGGAGAGGGACACAGGAGGGTCAAACAAGGATGCTGTGGAGGCAACAGACACCCTCCTTATAAACTGATGACATCAGTCAGTGTCTAGGAAGTCGTAATGGTGCCTAATGAAAACCTGTGATTTTTGTGTAACTAAAAGGCAGGCTTAATCCACCTGCTGGCTTGTATACAAATTATCATCAGTTTTTAGGCATTTTGCCAAGGCACCCTTGAAGTAAACCTCAAGGCACCCCAGGGTGCCTGGGTACCCTGGTTGAAAAAGGCTGAGCTAGAGGGAGGAGCAGAGCCCACCGGCAGTGCAGAGTATTTCAGGAGAAGAGCAATAGAGGAAAGAGTCAGCAACTTGGATGAATGGTGTGAGATAAAAGAAAATTCTTGTGGTCTATTACTGTAGTAATGGTTTAATAAATAACTTTGTAGGGATTATTTTCTATTGATTATACTGCTGTGTACACATTTTATGCAGTAGATGCAGTATAAGAGGGCAGTTTAGTCTAAGTTTAATCCATGTGCCAGATGTATGACTAATGAAACTGACCGCTGCTGGCTATCACAGATTATTTGCAGCTGGAGGGATGATCTCCAGAGTCCTCTGCAGCCCGCCACTGCCGCAGCATGCGCTCTTCCAGGCACAGGTAATGGGGACAGAATCAGGTAAACTTCTTTTGCTGTTTGGCAGCAGCAATTACACCCTCAGGGCTCCAGGTGATAAAGTGGTCATTTAGATTTATTTGGGTATTTTCAGTGCAAGTAGTTTCTGGTGCAGGGACAGGAGCTTTCACTTCAAGGCAGCACAGGGAATAATGTAGGCCAGCCATTAGCCGGTGCTGAACCAGCCGCAATTTGAACCAAATCGATCAACTTGGGTACAACCAGCCTGCCGGATTCAGTTGTGATTATTGCTAGTGGCTGCTAAATCCGCTAGATTTAATCACTGTTTTCTCCCAGCAAGGATGGCTTCATCCCATCGGGAGCAGACAATTGCTCAACAGGAGGGATTCCCCTGTAAGCACTGTCTGTGCTAATGGGAAAATCGTGTGAATTTCTTTCCTGCAACCTGTTGTTTGCACCTTCTATATGGCTTGCCTAAGTGTCAGGCTTGGTTCATACTTGATTCACATGCGACTCACGGCAGGGGTCTGGTGCATCCCTGTTCTCCGTTTCAGGGACAAATTGGGCCTGAATTCAGGCCTGAAACAGTGCCAATGATGCACAGGTCTCCTGTGCAATTTGCTCTGCAGCTGCCCCGGAGATGTGTAAACTGGCTCTATTGAGAGCCAGTCACAGTCTCCAGTCATGCAAATTGGATGTGGGGAAAACCCACATCCAACTCTCATCAGTGTGAACCCAGCCTGAAGGCGTAGAGGGTAAGTATTGATTTAGCTTTACACCAACTCGAAAACTGAACTTCCACTTAAAGTTTTAATTACAGACCTGACTTTAGACTCAGTGATGTCATCATTGGGTCTCTATGCTTCTCTATGCAATGCAGGCACATCATGGCTGTCAGGATGGGCCAGCAGGGTGCTGTACATAGCGTCTTGAAAACATAACAGCACCTTATCTCAAGTACTCCTCTCAAGAGCAAGCCCACTGCTTGCATCAGAGCTAAAAGCCCTTCAGAATAGTTATGCAAATATTGAAGGCCCCTTTACCCCATCATCTAGGCAAAGGGAGCCTTGACTGTTGGAAGCTTGGCAGCTATGTGGGCGTTGTGATAAACGGGGAGTTTAGGTGGATTCAACAGGATTGGCCACTAAGACACAAGGTGATGGGGTGGAGCCTGAACTCTAGAAAAGGGGCTACGCAAGGGCACGTCCCACCACTCTGAGGAGATTCTGACGTCGCAAGAGTTGCCCACCAGCCCGTTGCAAATTTGTCACAGCTTTGTTGGCGGTTTTACCTTGCCAGTGATGGATATTTCTTTATGGGCCATGCCCTCAAGTTTAAGTCTGGGATCAGTTTTAATGCCTGTGTCACACTGATGGTAGAGACAGGCCTATTAGACTATCTGTGTTTGTTATGATGCTCACGGTATAGACCACATGTGTCAAACACAAGGCCCGTGGGCCGAATCCAGCCCTCCAGGTCATTTTATGTGGCCCTCGCATTTCTCCTGCAGCTGCAGGAGAGCTCCAGTCCTCCTCTGGTACTCTTCCAGACCCTGTACTTTATGCTTTCCAGCAATGCCTCCAGCTTCTTCTCAGCAGCAGCACAAGGTAAAGGGGGTGCACTGTGATGTAAGGGAGGGTGAAGGTCTCAACTTCTAATGGTGGAGAGGCTCTTGATGTCTTATGTAAGGGTAGGGGATGCTCTGGACATCTAGTCTTACAGATGCAAACGTCCCTTTTGAGGGCAATCATAATGCTGATGCGGCCCGCGATTAAATTGAGTTTGACACCCCTGGTATAGACCGTGACTGGCATCGTTATGTTGAAATGTAATATTGTTACAGTTGATAAGTTCAATAAAACTGTGGCCTTGCCCTAATTCCAACTTAAACAAGTATGTGTGTCTTTTCTGGGGGGGGGCAAGGTCTTGTGTTGGTAATAAGTGGTCAGAATGGGCCTAAGCTTATCATCAGTCACGAAATGCCTTGATGAGTGGATTCTAGCCTGGGGGAGAAGGAATGTAAGCAGATTAAACTTCACCTTTAAAAATGTATGAAAACTTCTTCTCTTATGTTCCCTTTTGGTCTGTTTAAATATACAGTTAAAAGCATTTTATTTTTTTTGCTGGATGAGTGCAAAGAAATATCTGTTGATCCTGCCGGAAGTCTTGTGTGCTGATAACGTCCGGTGTTTCACTCTTGTTAGAACACTTCCTTTCATGTTCTTGTAGCCCTGCCCCCTGGGGAGTGGCATAGTGAACACACATCCTCCTCACTTCTGTTGCCCTGAGTGTTGTCCGACCCACTTGACACTCTAGGCTCTCACATATTGAATGATTAGACACTACCAGATTGCGGTAAAGAAGCAAATTTACTTGTCTTTGACTTGTGTTTTAAAAGAACAAAGTAACAGTTTCAATAAAACATTCAAGCTCGGTTCACACTAGGGCGACCTGTGAGGCGACCTGGTCGCCTCACAGGTCGCTGCAGGTCGCCTCCCATAGGGAAGCTGCGGACCCGTTCTAATAGGAGCAACACAAGTCGCTCCGACCTAGAAAAAGGGTCCGGAGCTTCTTTGGGGCGACCAGGAGGCGACCGCCATAGACTTCAATGTTATGAAGTCCGTGGCGGCCGCTCCGAGGTCGCGGCGCGCTGCTCGCACCGCGATCTCGGAGGTCGCCCCAGGAAGTAGCGTCGCGGTAATGTGAACCGGCGCTTAATGTAAAGAATCAATAATACAGGAAAGATCCTGAATCCTCAACCCAGAATTGGATGCGAGCTAGCATTCAGGATCTCGGAGAGCAACCTAAAAAGCCTATGTATTGCTTTATAATTGAGGATTAATGTATCAATAATCTGTAAATAAGACTACTCAATTACAATGTGAGAGTGATCACCCAAAATCAATGCTTTACTATAATAAGGAATAACTCCAAAATACTTCTAACCAATCTCAGTGAATCTAATATCCTGAAATTACAGTATATGTATATCACAGTACTCTCTGTATCCTATAGGGGGCCCCCTTTACTTTAGATTGCAAGAGTCTCCTGAATGAGCAAGGCCTTGCTAGTCTTTGCCGGCAAAGGTATCCTTAGCAAATCCAGGGAAAGTATTTGTAATCCACGGTAAAGGTGATGATCAATTGTAATCCACACTGTAATCCAAATTGAAGAGGAAGAGAGATTCCTGTGCCCAAATAACTAGTACCCAATTTATAACACTGGTGGGGGGGGGGGGATTGTGAGGAGGCATTCTAATCCGCTACGCACTGTTCTGCACTGCAGTGTCCCGTGGCGACCGTTATATAACTAGTGCAGCCGTCGGTTCAAACTGTTTCAGGCCCACCCTGGCTCAGTCCAGCTATTCCAGTATACACTCTATATTGGATCTCTCTGACCCAATATGATGAACTCCGTATCCCGCGGTCCACACCGCCAGTCTCCAGCTTTCCTCAGAAGCACTTGCAGTCTCTCTGAGCGTTTCCCCACTCGGCCCACCACCGAGCTCCGTCCACACACTGCTCTCTCTCCCCGGTGTCTGTCCACTAGGCCTCCGGCCTATCCTTCTCTGCACTCCGCAGCATCGCATTTTGGCTGCCCCCCCCAAGAGCAATGGCAGGAGGTGATGGTGTTATTTGGTTGTATTTGTCAATTCATTAACAGTAACTTATAACTTCTTTTTTCCTTGTTAAAAAAAAAAAAATTTGCCTTGGAAAGGGTTATACAAAAAGAGATGGCTCATTCCTGTCAGTCCTGTGTTCTTACCTGAGCAGGAAATGCAGTGATGAATAATTCAGGAATGTGATCATCAGACTGAACTTTGTTAATAAAATAAAACAACTTCCGGAAATGCTGTCTGAGCAGTTCTGTGCTTTCGTGTGTGTGTATGCGTATGTATGTTATATATATATATTGTGTGTGTGTGTATAATTTTATTTATTATTTTTATTTTTTATAAATGCAATGTATATGTACAAGGGCAGCCATCATTTGCCCTCATGTATTCTGACTCTGCCACCTACTTGACAATGTTGTGCAGTGATTGTGCTTTGCTGTTCCTTTCTTTTTTTTTTTTTTTTTTTTATTTTAGTACAGCAAAGCACAATCACTGCACAACATTGTCAAGTAGGTGGCAGAGTCAGAATACATGAGGGCAAATGATGGCTGCCCTTGTACATATACATTGCATTAAAAAAAACACACACACACAACTAATGCAGCCACCACATTTAATGATTGCCAAGCTGCAATTTGTTACAGGTTTCGTTTTTGGTTTAATACAGTTTTAAGATTTGAAGTTTTCTGCATATCAGACTGCCTTTAGCATCACTGCCAACTAATAATCCACCTGCAAATGAGTGTAGTTTAGTGCAAACGGAGACTTGTCCTAAAAAAAAAAAGAAAAAAAAAAAAGAAAGGAACAAGTCTCCGTTTGCACTAAACTACACTCATTTGCAGGTGGATTATTAGTTGGCAGTGATGCTAAAGGCAGTCTGATATGCAGAAAACTTCAAATCTTAAAACTGTATTAAACCAAAGAGGAAACCTGTAACAAATTGCAGCTTGGCAATCATTAAATGTGGTGGCTGCATTAGTTGTGTGTGTTGTGTTTTTTTTTTTTTCCTGTGTTAAAGAGGAAGTAAACCCTAAAAAAAAAAACCTGTAAAGACAAAGGCATAATGAGCTAGTATGCATCGCATACTAGCTTATTATCAAATACTTACCTTAAGGCTCCATTCACATCTAGGCGTTTTGGGGCGTTTTTCTGCTCTAGGATCAGCTCTCAAAACGCACAACAAGACAAATCCTATTCATTTCAATGGCCCCTGTTCACATCTGAGCGTTTTGACGCTGTATACAAAACGCCCAACGCTCAAAAAAGTACATGAGCTTCTTTTTGGGCAGATTACAGGCATTTTCCATTGATCTCTATTCGTAGCGAAAAACGCTACGCTCAGGTGTGAATGTAGCCTAAAACGAAGCCCATGGGAGCTGCCGTTCACGGCACTGGGCTCTGAAGGAACGGCACGGGTGTCCGTTCCTTCAGAGCGAATGCGCCGATGATGTCATCGGCTCAGGCTGCTTGCACTGTAAATATCTCCTAAACGGTGCATGTTTAAGAGATATTTACAGCACCTAGAGGTAAGCCTTAATATAGGCTTACCTATAGGTAAATGTCACTAAAGTGGGTTTACAACCATTTTAAGAGTGTCCCCATTCTGGAGGAAGGGTAAAGAGACACCACAGACAGCAGCACTGCCCTTCTAGGGGGAGGGAAGTGTTCGATGTACTAGCAGATTTAAATGCGCAAACAGCTTGAAGCTAAATGCCAGCTAATACTTTAAGGCTGCATTCACACCTGAGCATAGTGTCTTTGCACATTTTTTTTATGAGCGACTTTGGCATGTTTTCTTGCAGCGTTTTTGCACTTGGGCCTTTTTGTTTATTAGCCAATAGATAAAAGATCATCTGTTTCATCATTTGTTGCTATGTTATTCACTTGGAGTGGAGATGTGAACCATCTCCATAGAAAATCATTGAATTTTTTTTTTTTTTTTTTTTTCTCCTGCGTTTTGTAGCTTCAAGCTACAAAAACGCTCAGGTGTGAATGGAACCTAAACCAGTGACAGCAAGCATTTTTTTCCTTTTTTGGATAAAGTTTTTACATGTATAAAGGCTGATCAATGTAAGCACCGCTGTCAGTTTTAAATGGTTTGTTTTATCCCTGTAACTGATGCATCTGGAAGAGAGCTTGTTCTTTTGAAAAACAGGTTAACTGTCCAGATCACCAGATGAAAATATTAGTTGCATTCAAATTTAAGGCTTTCTATCACATCTAAATCTTAGAAAGTCGCAATCTAATATTGGTATGTGGGTTAAATACTGCTTTGCTATAAAAGGTATGGACATTTACAGCAAAAATTGGTTTAACCTTTTCGCGGCCAGGTCCATACTTTCTACCTGTCAGGTGAAAGTATTCGGGCGGCTCACCCACACCCACAGTACTGGCACCCCGCCATGTTTTCCGTGGTCCGCTTGCCTATCTGTGGGCAGGGGACCGACATGGCGTGTGCTGAGGGGGGGTGAAGAATGGACACGTGTCTGCTCTCCTCCCCTTCTTACTGTGATCTTAAAAGTGATGTATGACGTCTCTTCCGGGTAAGCCTTTCGGTGTCCTCGGGAAGCAATGTTTTTCAATGCGATCTGCAATGCAATACATTTCAGTGGGGACCAGAGAAGACCTACAGGGTCTTAAGCCATGCATGTCTCATTAAAGAGAACCTGTCACTAAAAATCATCACATAGCGTTCTTTGTCCCCTATGTAATGGAGGGGGGGGGGGGGAGACAAAAAGTTAAGTGAAAAAAGGTGTTTGCAAAAAAAATAAAGTTCTACCCAAGCATATAAAATCGCCCCCCCCCCCCCCCCACACACACCTCCACATATACGCATGTACAAACGAAAAATCATGCGTCAGGGGTGCCTATACATGACCTCGTCACTTCCGGTTATGGGAGTCTCAAGTGCGCATGCGCACCAGACATTATCTTGGTTTGGTAAACTTATAACACAGAGCGACCAGTTGAATGAGAGGAGGCGGGGCTGAGGTGGGACGAAAGACACCGCCGCGTCATCTGCAGAGCTGAATAGAGGAGGCGGGACGGAGGTGCGACCGTGTAATAAATGCAGGACTTTAGCGACTCCTTCTGTTTTATTATCTTTACTAATTATCGTATTATTTACCCTTAGGATTTCATTACATTTAGTATTTCTTATTTTGCATTATAGAAATACTAAATGTCATGAAATCCGAAGGATAAATAATACGATAATTACTAAATATAATAAAACAGGGAGTCGCTTAAGCCCTGCATATATTACACGGCCGCACCTCCGTCCCGCCTCCTCCGCCAGCTCTGCATATGTGCCTCCGTCCCGTCGCACCTCAGCCCCGCCTTCTCTCAATCAGCTGTCCGTTCTCTGTTATAATTTTGCCAAACCTCGAAAAATGTCTTCTGCGCATGCGCACGGACGACTCCTATCAACTGTTTTGTGACGCTCTGTCACCGGAAGTGACGAGGTCCGATTTTTTTTTTCACAGGTCCGACAAAATTTTAGAACACCGGAGTGGGAGCAATAATTCTAGCTCCGGATCTTCCCCTGTAACATTAAACTAATACCTAAAGGTGGATTTTTAAACGTCGCCTACAGATACTGTAGGAAAGTTTGTCGCCATTTCACAGGCACACATAAATTTAAAGGTTTGACATGTTTGGTATCTTTTGCGAGAATATTTTGTGACATAAAAAATTGGAACTATCACTATTTTATTCTCTAGGGTGTCTGCGTTCAGAAAATACACAGTATAATGTTTGGGGGTTTTATCTTCAGGGCTAAAATGATTTTTTTAAATGTGTGCAAAAAATGGCACTGGCAGCGAAAAGGTTTAAAAAGAAAAAGTATGGCCAAAGCTCCTTTTTTTGGCAATACTTTGGGTCCCAGAAGTGCACTTATTTTTGCTTATCTGTGATCCACAATCAGCCAACAGTGAGCTAAAGGCCATTATCAAATGCTCCAGGCTCTGGCAGGGTCACAACCATTTTGTCGGGATCTACCCAGTTACCTACTTTAGCCTGGCGCTAAAGTAGGTGTTGCTGGAGCAGAGAGTGGTGACTGTCATTCGTTGCTCTTTGCTCTGAACAGACCGAGAACTCCGTCATCAGTAGTCATGTGTTCATTCAGTTCTCGGTCTTAGAGCAGGCGTGAGACAGCTGCAACATCATACCAATGCTGGAGTACTGAGGCAGAGTGCTGCAATGTTTTCAGGAAGCTATGCCTAGCCATGAGCTACCTACATTGCATAGCAAAGCACATAGACCCAGTGATGACATCCTTGGATCTAAAAAAAAGCTATGTAGTGAAAACTGGTTTGATTTACCAGTTTCATTAGCATGGTGATGAGGGAAAGCAGCAACCAGGGAAGGCAAAATATAAGCAGGTTAAACATCCGCAGAAAAAAAAAAAACTCAAAAATGTGCTGCTTTACAATTCAAACCAATGTTGCCGTTCACTGCTTATGGGCGCCTAACAGACCGCAAACCTTACAGAGGATTTAACATTTTTACTAACTGGGTTCCACTACTGCTACTGTTACTACTTGGTTCCTGGACTGTGCGGCTCCCCTCTGACATCATCTTTGGTCTGCTCCAACAATCTTCAGCTACAATGTAAAAATAATATCCTAAAGTGGTTGTTAACCCACTTTATCCACTTAATCCCAACCCTGTGTGCCCTGTATCTGTGTGTTTTTTAAAAAATAAGCTGTTCTTTACCAGATCTCGAAATGCTGATAGCCGCTCACGTGACCCACCGACTCTCTCCTCTCCCCGTCTGACTGCTGCAGCGTGCAGAGCTGAGGGTTCCCCGCTGACGTCGGGAGGAGACAGCCAGCTGGTCAGGTGAGTGGCAATCGGCGCTCTGAAATCTGGTAAAGAACTGCTTATTTTTATAAAACGGATACAGGGGCACACAGGGTTATTTAAAAAGACAGGATGGTATGAAACCTTAAGCAAAACTGCAGGAGGGGAGGGGCGGGCACCGACACAGGAGCAGGCAGGTAGGGAAGGGGGGGGAGAGAGGACAGGAGAGCTGTGGATGAGGGAAGCACATAAACTGACCACAGTGTCCGGGCTTAGCAGCCATGATATACTGTGGTCAGTTTACAGAGGAGACGGCATAGCCAGACAGGATCAGCCAGGTTTTTTAGGTAATAAAGGGGGCCATATTAAACACCACAAGCACTGTGCAACATGCTTTAGGGGAACAGAAATTATATATTTAGATTAACCACTTTACGACCGTCCGCCACTGTTATACTGCGGCAGACAGGCGCTCCTGTGCAAACCGCTGTAGCTATACATCAGTTGCAGTCAGGCAGCTAGGGGGCAAGCGCGCCCTGACGGTGCACGTGGCAGGCGGCTCCGATCTGGCTGAGAGAGGAGGACGGGCAGCTGTTGTAAACACAGCTGACTGTTCCTCTCCCTGGAATGATCACTGAGCCCCTGTGATCCTTCTATATAGGATCACAGGTCTCTATGATCATTTCACAAGCCACGCCCTCACAGTTAGAAACACACTCCTAGGTACACATTTAACCCCTTGATCACCCACGCTGTTAACCTTTTTCCTGCCAGTGTCATTATTACAGTAACAGTGTATATTTTTAGCAGTGATTACTGTAGTAATGTCACTGGTCTCTTCTCCCCCCCCCCCCCCCCAAAAGTGTCAAAAATGTCAGTCAGGGGTCCGATCTGTCTGCCGCAATGTCGCAGTCGCCACAATTACAAGTAAAAAAAAAAAAAAAACCCAATAAAAATTACATCTTTCCCGTAGTTAGTAGACGCGATAACTTTTGCGCAAACCAATCAAAATACGCTTATTGCGTTATTTTTGATTAAAAAAAAATTTAGCAGAAACAAATTGGCCTAAAATGTTTTTTTGGGGAATGTTATATAGCAGAATGTGAAAAATATTGTCTTTTTTTCAGAATTGTCGCTCCTTTTTATTTATTTATTTTTTTATAGTGCAAAAAATAAAAATCGCAGAGGTGATCAAATACTACCAAAAGTAAGCTCTATTATTGGGGAAAAAAAGGATATAAATTTATTTAGGTACAGCGTCGCACAACTGCACAATTGTCTGTTAAAGTAATGCAGTGCCGTATCGCAAAATATGGCCTGGTCATTAAGGGGGCAAATCCTTCTGGTCCAGAAGTAGTTAACAAACGCTTTAAGGGAGGAGGAATGGGTGTCCTGCCCCTTGGCCAGCTGCATGCATGGATTTTCCTTTCTGCCCGGTAGCAAGGGGGTTAAACCCTTGTATACCCAGCGCATAGCCAGCAATGGGGAGATGGAGTACTTCTACCTCCGGCAGCTTACCGCTTGATTTTGGGGGTTAAGTGAGACTTGGAGTCCCCAAGGGGCCACAGTGTCATCACAACCTTCAATCTCTTCTGTATTACACAGGAGAGGTGGTTTGGCCCTGTCAAGAAGCTTGTATGAGGCCCAGTGTTTTCTAAAGATGGTTCTGCTTCCTCACATTATTCAAGACTAGGGGAAAAAGTTTTAAAAAAAACTATCTGGTAGGCTTCTCCATGTGTCTGCCACCAGCTATCTATATGGCCCAAGGATGACGTGCGCGGTGCGTGTACAGACGTCTCTCCAGCAATAAATTCTTGTCCTTTTACCCCAGCACGGAGGGAAGACGAGAGTGTTTCCCTATGACCGGCCCTAGAAAGTAGCAGATCCTGATCCGATCTCCCCGTATCTCATTCCATCCCACTTAACCACATTTTTATGCACTCTTTTATAAATGCCGGGTCACGTGGCTGATGACTATAAAACCTTTTTTGCTTTCAGCAAATATTTATTGAGCGGTATCTTGGAGGGTGAAGTCCTTTTTTGTTTTTATTTTTCTAAGCTAGTAATGCGTTTTTGTTACTTTTGTGTTCGTTTCTTTTGTGTTCGTTTCTTATCGTAAGCGAAGATGTCATGTGACACACAGATTTCCTGCTGTGCCCTTAGTGCCGGTTCACATTTGTGCAATCGCGGAGATCGCATGTAATTCGGAGCGCACTGCTCCTAAATTACATGCGATCTCATGTGCGGTGCGAATTTCAGCCGTACACTTTGTATGGCTGAATTCGCACCGCATCCGCAATAAATGCGCACATGAGGCTTTTTTTCATTCGCAGCAGAATCAGATCGCATAGTGGTTCACACTAGTGCATTCCAATTCTGTGCGAACTTGCAGATTGCACTGCTATTTGCGATCGCAACTGGGGGTGTCGTTAACTTTTAATTGACACCCCCTGCGTATCGCATATGGCAATGTGAACTGCCAGAAGTGCGGATGCGATGCGGGATCATGCTGCATATTCGCAGCGTTTCCGGATCGCACAAATGTGAACCGGACTTAAACCAAGTGTTCCTTTTTAAAGGGTCAGAACACCCAAAATAACAGTAAAAGGAAATCTAATCCTACAGTGTCTTTAAATTTTATACATTGTAGTAAATATTTTACACTCAAATGAGTAATGCAAAGCTTTATTGACAATCGAGATCATTTCAGCATTTTATATGGAAGATTTCTTTGCCAAATTGCAATAAGAAAAAATAAATTTTTTGTTATTCAATAAAACCAGTTAGACCACCCAAAATTGATATTCAGTTCTTTTTTCCCCTGTAGGTACAATATGACAACCTCATTTATTCTGTAGAAGGCTTTTCTAAATGGGGAGTTCTGCCTTTGCTGGGATCACATTATCAGTACCAGTGTTGAAGATGTACTAAGCTCCAATACTAGTCAGTATGACGAGACGCCTGGTGCAGTATACCTGGGGACTTTGCCAGGGATACCATACTCCATGCAACAGGCTGTTTATATTTTAAATTATTTCCTGTTTAGAATTCTGGGAGAAGTACAGCAGCCAATCCTATAATGAAGAGAAAGTTATGTTTGCGTAAAGTGATACTAACTACACACTTTTTTTACTTTACATTGTTTCTCCTATTTCTGTGTGTGGATGATGGCACTAATTATTTTAATAGGAACAAAAAAAATCGATATACAGCTGTCACATGACCCAGATCTTTCCCAGCCTATCTGCAGATAAACATAAGCAGGAGGAGCTTCTAGTCCTCTGCTGGTGGTCACATGTTAAAAAAAAAAAAAAAAAAAAAAAAAAAAAAAAAAAACCCTTGGAATACAAAAAAAAGTAAAAATGAGTAAAAATAAATAATATCAATAAACAGTTTTTAAATTGGCATACAAATCTATACAGGTGCATCTCATAAAATTAGAATATTATCAAAAAGTAATTTTATTTCAGTAATTCAATTTAAAAAGTGAAACTCATATATTTTAAATAGATGCATTAAACACAGTGATATATTTTAAATATTTCTTTCTTTTAAATTTTGAGGATTATGGCTTACAGTTAGTGAAAAACCAAAATTCAGTATCAAAAAATATATTACATAAGACCATTTAAAAAAAAATATCTCTCTCTCTCATATATATATATATATATATATATATATATATATATATATATATATATATATATATATATATATATATATATATATATATATATATATATATATATATATATATATATATATATATATATATATATATATATATATATATATATGTGTATGTATAGATATATTTAATAAAGAAATGTTGGCTTATTGAAAAGTATGTCCAAGTACAGTATAGTATGCACTCAATACTTGGTCGGGTTCCTTTTAGCATGAATTACTGCATCAATGCAGTGTGGCATGAAAGCGATCAGCCTGTGGCACTGCTGAGGTGTTATGGAAGCCCAGGTTGCTTTTAAAGCGGCCTTCAGATCGTCTGCATTATTGGGTCTGGTGTCTCATCTTCCTCTTGACAATACCCCACAGATTCTCTATGGGGTTTAGGGTCAGGTGATTTTGCTGGCCAATCAAGCACAGTGAAAACACAATCATTAAACCAAGTATTGGTACTTTTGGCAGTGTGGGCAGATGCCAAGTCCTTCTGGAAAATGAAATCAGCATCTCCATAAAGCTGGTCAGCAGTGGGAAGCATGATGTGCTCTAGAATTTCCTGCTAGGGGGCTGTGCTGACTTTGTACTTGATAAAACACAGTGGACCAACACCAGCAGATGACCTGACTCCCCAAATCATCACTGACTGTGGAAATTTCATACTGGAGGTCATGCAACTTTGGATTCTGTGCCTCTCCACTATTCCTCCAGACTCTGGGACCTTGATTTCCAAATGAAATGCAACATTTTCCACAGTCCGTTATGATTTGGGGAGCCATGTCATGTCCATAACACCTAAGCAGTGCTACAGACTGATCGGCTTAATGCCACGCCGCATTAATGCAGTAATTCATTCTAAAGGAGCCCCGACCAAGTACTGAGTACATACTATACCGTACATGGACATACTTTTTAGTAAGCCAACATTTCTGTATTAAAACCTTCTTCATTTAATTTTTTTATGTAATATTCTAATTTTCTGAGATCCTGAATGTTGGGTTTTCACTAGCTGTAAGCCATATTCATCAAAATTTAAAGAAAGCGTGAAATATTTTACACATTTCTGTGTGTAACACATCTATATAAAATATGAGTTTCACTTTTCGAATTTAATAACTGAAATAACTTTTTGATTTTCTAATTTTATGAGATGCACCTGGTATATTTGAAATCAAATATTTTACTTTTTTGGCAATAACACGGTGTAGATGGATTTCTGGCGGTCAAAGGCTGTGTCATGCCCCTCCAGCCTGTGTCTTTGAATAAGAAAAGCCTCCATTATTGTACATGTAATATCTCACCCCCTTTGTGTTTTAGCTGGTTAGTGGGCATGGGTGAGTTGTCCTGTAGCCACTTCTTTGTTACCTTGGCTGTGTTCTTAGGGCTGTTCTGCTGTTGGAAGATGAACCTTCACCCCAGTCTGAGGTCCAGAGCGCTCTGGAGCAGGGATGTCAAGGATGTCTCTGTACATTTCAAATATTTCATATTTCCCCCGATCTTCACTAGTCTCCCAGTTCCTGCCACTGAAAAACATCCCCATAGCATGATGCTGCCACCACCATGCTTCACTGTGGGGACGGTATTGGCCAGGTGATGAGTGTTGCCTGGTTTCCTCCAGACATGATGCTTGCCATTCAAACCAAAGAATTCAATTGTTGTTTCATCAGACCAGAGAATTTTGTTTCTCTTGGTCTAGGAGCCCTTCAGATGCCTTTTGGCAAACTCCAGGTGGGCTGTCATGTGCCTTTTTACTGGGGGAGGCTTCTGTCTGGCCACTCTACCATACAGGCCTGATTGGTGGAGTGCTGCAGAGATAGTTGTTCTTATGGCAGGTTTTCCTCTCTCCACAGAGAAACGCTGGAGCTCTGTCAGAGTGACCATCGGGTTCTTGGTCACCTGCCTAACTAAGGACCTTCTCCTCCGATTTCCTAGAGGGGGCCGTCTGGCCAAACTGAGCAGAGTCCTGGTGGTTCCAAACTTCTTCCATTTATGGATGATGGAGGCCACTCTGCTCATTGAGACCTTCAATGCTGCAGACATTTTTCTGTACCCTTCCCTAGATCTGTGCCTCGATACAATCCTGTCTTGGAGGTCTACAGACAATTCCTTGGACTTCATGGCTTGGTTTGTGCTCTGACAGGCACTGTTCACTGTGGCACCTTTATATAGACATATGTGTGTGTGTGTGTGAATTTACCACAGGTGGACTCCATTCAAGTTGTAGAAACATCTCAAGGATGATCAGTAAAAACCGGATGCACCTGAGCTCAGTTTTGAGTGTCTTGGCAAAGGCTGTGAATATATGTACATGTGATTTTTATTTTTTTTTAATTTGCAAAGATTTCAAACAAACTTCTTTCACATTGTCATTATAGGTTATTTGTAGATTTTTGAGGCAAATGCATATAATCCATTGTGTGATAAGGCTGTAACATAACAAAATGTGGAAACGGTGAAGCCCTGTGAATACTTTCCGGATGCACTCTAAATCCTGGTGCCTGTGTGGTTCCAGGCCATGTTTGCAAATGTGTACCACAGAATGGACCCTTCTGCAGTCTCTCACCTTGTGATATAATGTTACAGTCTTATTACTGGGGGGGAAAGAGATTGAGGAATTGCTTCCTCCTGCCTGCAGCAAACAGATGACATCTCAGCCTAGGCAAGGTCACTGCCTGGAGCTCAAGGATGGATGTTTAATAAAAGGTGGAGGTTTTTCTGAGAAATGACTGTTGTGTTATGACATATCAGGAATGTAGTTATGGAGACTTGTTAAGGTTCTGACCGGTCTAATTTAAAGTTGACGAAGGTGACATGGAGAGTACCTCAGGCAGGGTGGTTGGTGTGGGGGTGTCATCGTTTTGTGTTGAGAATTAGTGATCATGTCCTGGCAGTCATACAGAGGATTATAGGGTAATTCTATATGTCCCTTGCCAACTGTGTGGGACTTTCCCAAATAATAGGCACACTGTTCAGGTATGTCAGGCTTAATATATCTTGCTGTGCCCATTTCACGTTGCATACACATGAGGAAACCTGACCGTCCCTCTGATTTTAAAGTTGCCTGGTTTCTTCCTTAATCCTCCACAGAAGCTGACATTCTAGAAATTAGACATTCGTCGCAGTCCTTTTATTTAATTATCCCATACCCCCCAAATTCCCCCACCCTCTTAAATTGTTTTATGACCCCCTATGTGCCTAGTAATGTGTAACTCCAGGAAAGTGCTATTCGCAACAACCTCATGAAAGAGCAGGCAGGTTTGTATTGCCGTCCATGCTCTCAATTTTGGAGAGATTTACCTTTTTTGCATGTGTCTTGGTGACCACACAGGAAACAAGTAAACATCTTACCCAATTGGGGACGCTGATAGTAATAGAAAATTCATAGAACTTCTAATCCTTTTACCACGCCATTAAAAACGTAAAATCCTAAATTTCACTAATCTATTTATCTCAATAGGACTACTTGGGCCCCTAAAACCTTGGTTGGATTTGGTGAGGCAGAACCTGTGAGTAACTCCTAATAAGGATACTACGGGAACTCGGTTGGACCCTCCCATGGCTAGGTTCACACTTATGCAGTTGGTATGGCACACATAGCATGGGCACCTGCATGACTACCTGCAGTAAACGTAGGTAAAAGGACCCTGCATTCCCTCCCCCCCCCCTTTTTTTTTTTTTTTTGCAAAGAAATTGCATGCTGATTTTACGGCATGCAACTTTCTGCACCCAAAAATACATTGGGTTGATTTAATGAAGGCACTTCCTGTTTGTAAATAAAGGGGGAGCTCTACTGATTTCTAGCATCCGATCATGTGCAAGCAAAAAAGCTGCACAGTGCTTCACAAACTAGGGTCCCTAGAGTGTATAGTCATCTTCAAAAAAAAAAAAAAAAGTGAACCTTGCCTTGAATTTAAAAAGGGTCAACAATCTTTTTTTTTTTTTAAGACGGGGCCATTCACACTATTGTGTTGTGTGCTGCCTAAATTGCTGCATGCAAGATTAAAGGTCAGTTGTGATGGGCGAATAGTCTGCACTAACGCAAAGCATGTTAATGCATGACCCAATGCTTAAACACACGTGCATTTACCACGCTGCAGTTGTCCAGGTTGGTTTGAATGGGGCCCGTAGTCACTCTATTTCTTTATTTCTTTATCATCCAAATCTCTCTAAATATCAATCGGCTGTTCTTTGGTATAATGTCGCAGAACATTTGCAATTCACTGTTTTCGGTGCAGATTTTGCTGGAATTTTCTGAACTTTGCTCACCTTGGCAGAGGTGGATCTCCACAGATGATTTCTATAGGTCAGTTTTTCAGGGGGAAGGGGAGGGAAAAAACAATTCCTGTTTGTTTGGGGAATTTCCCAAAAGGGCCCAGGGCAGATTCCTAGCAGTGATGGCAGAATCGGGCGGCTTGGTGTTTGTAAATGCTGAAGATTTCTCTAGGTCTGTTTCATCTCCATAGTGTCTTAGACAAAAAATTAGAAGACCTTTCAGATCTTGGTGTACTGATATGTTGTAGTAAATTATTATTATTCTTAATAATATTATTAATCATTTTTATATATTTTTTTTTTTTCCTACTTTAATGTACATTATGGTAAGGCAGCTCATTCAAAAAAATTGGCCTGGCAATGCATCAAAATCTTCTAAGAAAAAGGGAAATGTGCCATTTTTGGCAATGCAGTGTACCACAATGCACAGTAGTATATTAGTGCATTGTTTTCTGCAACATATGTGCATTGGTGCTGCTTTGAGGTATTGTGTTGAAGTGCCATTCGGAATTCTATGCTAACACACTATACTAGAAAAGTGTGTATCCGTTCTTAACCTGGCAACATTTTGCAGATTAAATTTAAGTCCAAAAAACTATAAAAACTGAAGGTTTCTTTCTGTTTGCAACACTGATCGTATCCACAGATACAGTATAGAAGAGCATTCAGTAATCTTGCAGCTTACATGCCTAATGCTAAAGTGGACTGCATTCAGATGGCGACCATGACTGCGATCAGTTAGCAACCTTCAGCTTGTCTGCTGCTATAAACGTATTAAAGACTCTGAAGCATGTTCTCTGCAGGAATTACCACAGCTTTATTTTTCTGCATTCATTTCCTGGAACATTTACATATATTTATGAATGTTGTGAAAATTATTTGCCACAAACTCGTCCATTGTTTTGTCTTTAAGTTTTCGCACACCATTTTTGCACGTGTTGTGGCCATTAGGGTATAGCGTTAAAAAAACAAAAAAAAGACCTGTAGGTGGGGTTTAAATATGATTAGCAAGCACACAGTCAAATTCTCATTAGTGTCTGCAGAGTTTCTCGGCATGCTAGTCAAATTCTCATTAGTGTCTGCAGAGTTTCTCGGCATGCTAGAAAATATCCATCAAATCTATTTGGTGCAGCATTGACCACAGTAAAGCATGCACTAGTAGAGTTTTGTTAGCAATGTCTTATTTCAGGAACATTTGTTCGATTTTTTTTTTTTTTTGTTTTTTTTCGTTTTATCGTTAGTGGGTTCAAATCGACATTCGTTTTTCAACTGCGGTGACTAACAAATTTGAAGGAGCAGGATGGAAAATTTTTCTCGAACAAATTTCAAACTGTGTACGCTTTTTGTTTTTTTTCTGGGAAGTCCATTCGCTCCAAAATTTTTGAAGTTTCTAGACAAAAAACATTTTTTAATTCATTTTAATGACCTTTTGTCAAGCCATTGAATGTACTGAGGGTTTTCGTATGACCGTTTTATTAAAAAATTTACTATTGTATGGCCAGTTTAAGAATGGATGGATTTGGAGCCCAGTCTACCAAGGCTTTAAGGGCTAGTTTACACTTGAATTACACAGCAATGCAGTCCGCGTTCATGTGCGGTTTCCTATTTCTACGCAATTTATTTGAATAGGCTGAAAACTTACTGGGTCACACCAAAAGTAGCTCATTCACTGCAACCATATCACATTGGTCTGTGGTACCATGCAATCTGCTGCAAGAAAACAGACTTGCATTGTTTGCTATCTGTGTTTGGAGTGTTAAGATTATATTGACACCAGCAGCAGATCACACACCCAGTGAGTTTTGAATGCAATGTGGGAAACTTACACGGAACGTGGGTTTTCTGCATTAAGGCTTGTACACACTTGACGAAAATCGGACGAAATATCCTCCGATTTTTCTCTCTCATGCTCAGCGGTCATAACCGTTTTAGTTGACAGTGCATAATGTTCACAAAATTTCTCGTCCGTATTTTTGTTTTTTTTTTTTTGGGACGTTTGTATCTGCTTTTTTGCGGACATACTCATTAAAAGAAAATTTGTCGTGCTGGGGATGGACGATAAAAATTTTGGGGTTTGTCCCTCCGTTTTTTTTTTTTCGTTGAAAATGTCGGCATCGGCTGCTGAAAGTTGTGTGCACACTAGCTGAAAATCATACGATTTTACTTCGGAGGGGAATTTTCGGCAGATTTTCTACTAGTGTGTACCCCACTTTAGGTTTCGGTGAACGAGCCCTTTAAGATTGGTGTATTCTCCAGGTACTAAAAGCACTCTTCACACAGGCCGGAAACAGTGTATTGATCTAAATAGCTTATTATACTTTGGCACTTACCCTTAGGTCTTCTTTTTGTGATCCTATCCCTGACCCTTTACGTTATTCTCACTCTGACAAAAGCGCTTATATTTGCCTGAACAAATTCCTGACATGTCACAGTATTATTTTTTGTAAAAGTGACACCCTTCTCATTTAAAAAGCAGTTCATCAGCTCCAGTCAGTGACTTTGTCTGGGCAGAGATGATATCATCAGTCTGCTGCAGGTGGGAAGAGACGGTTTTCTTTTGTTCATTGACGGGACACAGCTCCTGGTATTCATAACCATTAGGTTATACTGCTCCCTACAGGAGCACTGGGCAGAAAAGAATTCTGGCTACACCCATGGGCAGTAACGGGGGGAGGGGGGTATACTCCCTCTCTCTGCTATAGCAACTCCGTTTTTTTCTGCCTAGTCAGGAGTAAGGCCCTAGTGCCTTGCTGGGAAATTCTTTTAGATAGAAATTTTTTCTCCTTGATTTTTCCTGTGTGATCTACAATCAACTGCCAGACTGGGCAACGAGCTGGATAATCTAGATCCAGTGGTCACCCCAGTCTGGCCAGCGAGCGTGTGCAGACCTCAGCTCCACGCTAGGTCGGCTGCGACATAGCCCTACTGGACAGGGGCTGGCCTATGAGTTAAACAGGTCGCATACGACCGGGTCTCGGTCTGAGACGCAGTGTTCCTCCTGGCCGACAGCCCCCTCATTTAGATGAAGAGGGGTTCTGTCTGGAGCGGTGCCCACCTGGTTCCTGGTATGGTGATGTAGCTGTCCCCCCCCTCCCCTCTCTCCCCCTGGAGGGTTTTGGGGTGGACTTGGTCTCCTCCTTGATCGGTCGGACCCCTGGGTTCCCCTCCTTCCTGCAGGCACCCCCCCCCCCTGCAGAGCACCTCATCTGCCCCCCTCTCCCCTCCACATATGATGGAGCTGTTGGGGTGGTCTGGCCACTGTTCCTAGAGTATGGACAGGGAGCTTACTAGTGATGAGGGCTGGGGGGGAGCGCCAATTGACTATGCGGGGGGGTCATACCTGGTGGGGCTGCTGCCAGGGCCCCCCATTCTGCCTGGATCTGTCCTTGAGGCCTGGGACCTTGTAGGCTTCGTAGTTCCACACGAGGCTGCCATTTTGTTATAGCCTGTGTATTTCTATACACGGCAGTCATGTTTGTGTAGTCCGGCGGTTATTTTGCTGTGGTTTGCCATTGAAAATGGCGGTGGCCATGACAGTGAAGCCATGTGGGTGGTGATTTCGGGGGTGGGAGCCCCTCCTCATCCCCCCTGATGCTGACTCCTGCATGTTTAGTGCATTATCCTAATGGCTGCAGGCGCTTGTTTCTGCAGGTGGTGAGTCTGGTGGGGTCCTCTCCCTCTCTGCTGAGGTTCGCTTGGTGCTTTTGTGCCTTGCGACCAGGTGGTGCTGGGGGTTGTCCCTTAGTGTATTTGTGACTGTCTTTAGATCCCATTTCCCCACCCATCCCCATCCTGGGGTCCCCTGTGTCCCGGGTGGAGGTGGCTTTTGGGCAACGGGCTAGCAAAAAGTGCCATTCCCCCCCCCCCCCCCTGTGCGTATCTGTGCGTGAGACCCTCAAGATGGAGGACACAGCTGAAGCTGCGATGGAGGTGCAGGTACCCTTTGGCACTCCTAAGCCATCCAGAGCGGCAAAGGTGTTTCCTTTCCCTGCCTATTTTGACAGAATTGTCATTTAAAGAGTGGTGAGGACCAAAACGTTCCCGTGGGGTTCCTATGTGTTTTACGTCGCATTGCCCCTATAAAGAGTCCCTTCTTAAGAAATGGACTGTGCCACCGGTGGTGGAGCCTCCAGTTTTCAGATCAAACAAGGCTACTATGATTCCCGTTGAAGACTCCTCGACCTTTAAGGATCCAGCTGACTGGGAGGCGAAGGCTGCGACCCGCCATATGTACACTCTGGCTGGTTCTGCAATGAGGCCAGTATTCACCATTGACCTAATGTTGCAAACTCTGACTGAGTGGGCTAAACTCTTACGCCGTGACCTGGGGGGGAGGGGGGGGGGAAACAGCTCCCCTCTGCCTTTGCCGAGTGGACGAGCTGGTCCAGAGACTGCAGTTTATACGTCATGCCTCTATGAATGTGGCTCCCCTGATGGCTCGACTCTTGGCAGTGGTCCTCAGCGTGTCTTTTTGCTCAAGTGCTGGTCTGCAGATCAGACTTCAAAAAAAGGCCTTGACTGATGTTTCTTTCCAAGGGGATCGCCTGTTTCGAGCTAAACTGGATGACATCATTAAAGGTCTCACAGGGGATGGGGTTGAGTACTTTTCTTCCGCAGGATACCAAGGGCAAGGGACCTCGCCTTGGGCCTTCCTTCTCAGCTCATAAGAAGTTTTTTTTTTTTTTTTTTTGTCCCTCAGGGTTTACTGACAAGCGCTTAAAGCCTTTCAGTGCCTCTTCAGGAGGTTCCGAAACTAACTTTGTCTGGCAAGCCAAGATCAGGCTTCTCCAGACCAATGGACAAGGCTCCTTCTGTATTAAGGTGAGCCCTCACCCGTATCGGGGGTGGGGGGACGTCTTCGCTGGTTTGCAGATCCGTGGACTTCCCTTTTGCAAAACAAGTGGGTCCATGAGGTCATTTGGTCTGCCTACCAGATCGAGCTACAGTCTTGTCCCCCTGCAAGGTTTTTTCATCTTATCTGGTGATTCACAGTGATAAGGTGGTTCTTCGCCCCGGTCTGTCGCTCTTTCCAAAGGTTGTCTCTGTTTTTCATTTGAATGAAGACCTTGTGTTGCCTTCCCTGTGTCCCAAGCCTAAACATCCAAAGGAAATTTCCTTACAGGACCAGGGACATGTCACAGGTCCCAGGAGGCTGCGGGACCATTCATACAGTGCAGTGCAGGTGGAGCCGCAAGGAGTCCCAGCTGCCTTAACTTAGTAAACATACCGGTACTAGGGACCCGAAGACTGGGAGAAGAACCAGCCTGGGTGAGGATCGGGCTCAATCCCTGTACAGGTAAGTGTCCTTTTTGTTAAGTCATCAGCTAGAGTACTGTATTTGTAGCTGACTTTAGTTTACCTAGTCATGTGCCAAAAGTGTCAGTTATTGAGTTTTCAATCTCCCACTAAACACTATTGCATGGGAGCCTCTTTGCCAAAACAAAGTGAGCGTGTCTCTGCTGGAAAAAGTGTTAGAAGTCTGCCTGGGCCACAGCAGGAGAGCGACACAGATGGTTTGTACATCCTGCTCCTGCTGTATGTAGTTTGCCATAAGTTTTGGACATCAGTTTCATCCAATGACTGAACCAAAGAAAGCATTGCTTGAGGTTAGCCAGGTCATGTTTGAGATGAGGAGTGATGTGATCTTTGCAGGCTCAGACATTGAAGTGCTCCACTGTTCCTTCCCCTTTATAAAGGCGCCATCCTTTCACTGACGGTCACAGTGCTGGACAAGGCAGAAGAAATTCTAGCAGTGACATACAGTAGGTGACATCTGCATGTCTACAGACAATCTAATTGTTTTTATACAAATAGTTAAAACGGAAAATATAGTGGTACGTGTGGAAGACTCTGGTTCCTTTTGTATACTTTTTGACCATTTATGCACAGGGAGCAGCCATAGCTGTGCATTATATATGCAGGCCCTGGGTAATAGTGCACAGTGGTTATACCATGCCAATCCTGGTGTGTGGTTGTTTGTTTTCTTGCAAGACAACAGACTATAAAACCCGCAATGCACACAGTAACCAGATGTCATGTGATTTGGGCTTCCTTGTCAGAATACTTTTTGTTTCTGGCAAGAAAAGGGGAATTTTAACACAAGATTTCATGCGGCTGTTTCTGATTGCTTTAGGTGTGTGTTTGTTTTTTGTTTTTTACATTTTGCTGTAAAAAAAAAAAAAAAAAAATCTTAAAGCACGAAAGATTTGACATTAATTGAGATTGAGAGTCTCTCTTGGACTTTCTCTTCCTTTCCTTTCATCCTAATGTTTTTTTGAGTTTGGCATGTTGGAGTGTCACTCATCAGACATGTCACCTTGAGACGCCAAATGTTAAAATCAACTTTTCCAGGCCTCTGCAAAGAGAGCTTCTGACTTAATGGAACAAGGATCCGCTGTCATTGGACAATCTGATCCTGTTGAGTCCGGGGTCGAGGGAGTCTCTTCTATGGTGGCTGCACTCCCCGACCCTGTGTCTGGGAAAAACCTTTCTTTCCCTGTATTGGACTGTAATCGCCATGGATGCCAGTCTGTCCGGATGGGGAGGCGTCTTGGGAGTGTGTTCGACCCAAGGTGTCTGGACTCTGGAGGAGTCCAGGCTGCTGATCAACATCCTGGATATTCGGGCGATCAGACTTTGTCTGTCCCAATGAACGGATGGTCTGCAGGGGCGCCCTGTGCGGATACATTTAGACAATACTACGGCTGTGGCATATGTCAATCATCAAGGGAGTAAAAGAGTGCCCTGGCAGCCCAGGAAGTGGCCGGTATCTTGAGGTGGGCAGAACGATATGTTTCGGCCCTCTCTACTGTAAACATTCCGGTGGTAGAGCATTGGCAAGCGGACTATCTCAGTCAGTAGACGTTAGATCCGGGAGAATGGTCTCTTCACCTGGAGGTGTTTCATCAACTGTGTCTTCGGTGGGGGATCCCCAATGTGGACCTGCTGGCCTCGTGTCTCAACAGGAAGGTAGAGAGGTTCGTGTCAAGGTCTCGGGATCCTCTGGTCAATGCCACAGACGCCCTGGTGGCCCCTTGGGGTCATATCGTCTGATTTATGCCTTTCCTCCAATACAACTTCTGTTGAGACTGCTATGCAGAATCGAGGTAGAAGGGATTACAGTCATTCTGGTGGCACCAGACTGGCCTCGCCGGGTCTTGGTATGCAGGCCCAGTAAGACTGGTAGCAGACGTCCTTGGAAACCTTCTCTCAGGGAAGATCTTCTGTCTCAGGGACCAATCTTCCATCCTGCTTTACGGTCGCTGGCTTTAATGGCCTGGCTATTGAAAGCCAGGTGCTGAAGGACAGAGGGCTGTCGGAGTCGGTGATTCCTACATTGTTAAAAGCTAGGAAATCTACTTCTAGGAAGGTTTATCATAGAATTTGGAAGGCGTACATTACTTAGTGTGAGTCTCGGGGGGGTTTCTCCCTGCTTTTTTTCTGTGTCTCGCCTGTTGGAGTTTCTACAAAACGTTTGGCTCTGGGCACCATCAAAGGCCATATTTGCGTCTTGGCTATATTTTTCCAAAGGCCGTTGGCGGCAAAGTCCTTGGTTCACACTTTTGTGCAGGGAGTTCGCCATCTGGCTTCTCCGTTGCAATCCCTGGTGCCTCCGTGGAATTTCAATTTGGTACGGTCGGTGCTTCAAAAGCCTCCCTTTGAAAATATTCGAGAGCTTCCTCTGCTCACTTTGTGTCATAGAAGGTGGCTTTCTTAGTAGCTATTCCGCACGTAGGGTGTCAGGAGTTAGCTGTATTGTCCTGTCGGTCACCTTACCTGGTGATTCATAGGGACAAAGTGGTGTTGCGACCCTGTCAGGCGTTCCTTCCGAAGGTTGTCTCAGGGTTTCATTTGAATGAGGATATTGTGTTACCATCCCTATGTCCTAAGCCAAAACATCCTAAGGAAATTGCCTTGGATGTAGTAAGGGCGTTTCGGTGTACCTGGTGGTGGCTGAACCGATTTGAAAATCCTATTCTTTGTTTGTTCTTACGGATGGACCTTGTAAGGGCCAGGCCGCGTCTGGTGCGACCATTTCCAAGTGAATCAGGCAGACGGTGGTGCAGGCCTAATCCATTAAGTGTCAGGTTCCTCCTCCTTTCCCTGTTAAGGCGCATTCTACGAGGGCGCTTAGTGCCTCCTGGGCCTTCCGTCATCAGGCATCAGTGGTTCAGGTGTGCAAGGCGGCTAATTGGTCATCTGTACACACATTCACAAAGTTTTTTATAAGGTGGATGTACTTGCATCTTCGAATGCAGCGTTTGGCCGCAAAGTTTTGCAGGCTGCGGTTGCAGAGGCTTCCGCTTCTTGAGGGTGTAATTTTTTTTCCTGGTTGTGATCTCCTGTTACTAGTTGAGCTCCTGTTTTTTTTTTTTACCTTGTTGGGAATTCTGCATATTGCTGTGTTTTTTTTTTTTCCCCACCCCTCCTATTGACACTGCTTTGGGACATCCCAATGGTCTTAAGAAATGGAGCTGTGCCCGTCAGTGAATGAAAGAGAAAACTGTATTTTTGTCTTAAGCCCCGTACACACGTACCGATTGTCGGCCGTAAAATATTCGGCCGACAACCGTTCGGCTGATTGTAGGCTTGTTAGTATGATGCTTCCGACAGCCGACAGCACATTTTCGGCCAAACAGAATCGGGTGTGCAGGCATTAAAATTTTTGTTGGCCGTCACCAGAATGGCCGATTGTTCGCCAGTCAGTACAGATTTCGGCCGACAGACAGCAGATTAGCAAGACTGGGCATGCTCAGAAAAGAAAAAAGACAAGGAAAGTTAACCATCACATGACATCACTTCTGCAGTCGGCTGTTGTTGGCCGACAAAATTAGTTTGCAGTCTTTTGAAGTTTTCAACAGACACGACAGCCCTGGACAAATGACGGCCGTTCGTTCGGCCGACGATCAGTATGTGTGTACGGGGCTTTACTGTAAAATCCTTTTCTCTGAGGTTCACTGACAGACACAGCACCCACCCCTCTGTTAGGTTGCGTTATGTGTTCTTCTGACACTGCTTGTTACAAACTGAGGTCCTTACAAACTGAGGTCCTATAGCAGGAAGTGATGGTATACCCTCTGGGACTGCCCCAGAGGCGTAACCAAAAAGGTTTCCGCCTAGTCCTACTCCTGAAGAGAGAGCAACATAAGCCCAATGGTCTGAAGACATGGAGCTGTTTCCATCAGTGAACATCAGAGAAAAGGATTTTACGGTAAGACAAAAATCCAATTTATTATTTTTTCTTTTTTAATTTGATGCATAATCTCAACATTTGTGGCTTTTATCCTGGGTTCACACTATTGCAAACACAAACATTGCTTGTGATTCGCACTGCATTGCTGTGCAGATCACAGCATTTCTATGATTCATACAGTGCAGAGCCGCTCTCTGCTCACTCACCGCTGTCAAAAAAAAAAAAAAAAAGCCACTGGCAAATTTTCATCAACATTGTTCAGCGCTGAGAGATAACTATAAACATTGTATCATTTGGTTCTTTTAGATCAAAGGGATGAACTTTGGTCTGTAAATAAGGTCAGTTTAAACACTTAAGGCTAAGCCTTTTTTTTTTTTTTTTTTTTTTTTTTTTACACTTCCAAAATAAAATCAGTGTTTTTTCACTAGAAAATTATTACACACTCTAGAGAATAAAATGGTGGTCGTTTGCAATATTTTATGTCGTACTAGTTTTGTGCAGCAGCCTTTCAAACTATTTTTTTTATTTTTGGGAAAAAATACACTCCAATGAATAAAAAAAAAAAAAAAACAGTAAAGTTAGCCCAATTTTTATTTTTTTTTGTAGAATGTGAAAGATGTTGTTATGCCGAGAATCCTGATCTTTTTTTCTAAAGAAAAAAATTGTTATTCTCATTTTATCCAGAATCGTGGAGCTCTACATTCCATTGTATCTCTGGCTGTATGTTTAGTGTCGTTGTTCTGCTGGAAGGTGAACCCTCCTCCCCAGACTTAGGTCTTTTGCAGGTTTTCTTCTAAGATTGCCCTGTATTTGGCTTCATCATTCTTCCCATCAATTCTGACCTGCTTCCCTGTCCCTGCTGAAAAAAAGCATCCCCACAACATGCCCCCACCACCATGTTTCACGGTGGGGATGGTGGGTTCAGGGTGATGTGCAGTGTTAGTTTTCTGCAACACATAGCATTTTGCTTTTAGGCCAAAAAGTTCAATTTTGGTCTCATCTTCTTCTACATGTTTGCTGTGTCCCCCACATGGCTTTTCACAAACAGGACTTTGCAGCTTTCTTTTCTGGCTTTCTTCCATAAAGGCCAGATTTATGGACTGCACAACTAATAGTTGTCCTGTGGACAGATTCTCCCACTTGAGCTGTGGATCTCTGCAGCTCCTCCAGAGTTACCGTGGGCCTCTTGGCTGCTTCTCTGATTAATATTCTCCTTGCCTGGCCTGTCAGTTTAGGTGGACGGCCATGTGTTGGTAGGTTTGCAGTTGTGCCATACTCTTTCCATTTTTGAATGATAGATTGAACAGCGCTCCGTAAGATGTTCAAAGATTGGGATATTTTTTTTATAACCTAACCTTGCTTTAAACTTCTCCACAACTTTATCCCTGACCTGTCTGTTGTGTTCCTTGGCCTTCAATGATGCTGTTTGTTCACGAAGGTTCTCTAACAAACCTCAGAGGACTTCACAGAACAGCTGTATTTATACTGAGATTAAACCACACACACAGGTGGACTGTATTTATTTACTAATTAGGTGACTTCTGAAGGCAGTTGGTTCCGCTATATTTTAGTTAAAGGTATCGAAGTAAAGAGGGCTGAATACAAATGCACGCCGCACTTTTCACATATTTATTTGTAAAAAATGTTAAACCATTTTATCATTTTCCTTCCACTTTTACAATTATGTGCCACTTTGTGTTGGTCGATCACATAATGGAGGCTGCAGTTGGCCATTTTTACACACATTACACAGGCATGGTCCACTGTTGTATGGTTAAGGCTCATAGGTGTGCACAGCCTATTGCATTAGGGTGTGCACCCCAAAGCTCTAACACACATGAATGGCACCTGCTGTCACAGGGAAGAGGCTCTAATGAGAGAATATTGGGAGAATATTATGTTACACCCTAAATAAGGGTGTAATGTGTTCCTAAAGTTGAAACTGGTCTTTAATATAACAGGGGCATTTACACTGGCCACTGGCACCCCCTAACCCCCCACCTGGTGCCACCCCTAATGCACACGGGGTGATTAGGGTGTGCCCAGGCACACCCTGTGCGCACACCTATGTTAAGGCTCCATTCACACTTGTGCGACTTGTCATGCAACTCTGGATATCAAAATCACATGACCAATCATTCCCCTATGTTTTCCAATATACTGTATGTGCGAATTAAAAGTTGCAGCATCTTCAAAGTAGTTCATGCTCTACTTTGGTCCGACTTTCATGCAACTTGAGGGTCATAGACTTTTTATTGTTATCCCTCAAAAGTTGCATGACAGTTGTACCTGAATGGTATACAGTGCAACAGTTGTCCATTATCACTGGTTAATGCCAAAGTGGTATCCAAGTTGCACCCATCCAAAGTTGCACCAAACTTGCACTCCACAGTCGGCGCAACTTTGGAGTCATACAAGTGTGAGTGGAGCCTAACTTGCCCTTGAAAAATGCCATGCAGCAATCTCTGGATTGCATGTGGACAGGAAGTGGCTGCAAAGAGACTGTAGGGGGATCAGCAGCACTGAAATGTAACCGAGGGAAAGGTGATATGAGGATTTTATTTAAAAACATGGCAGTGCACAGAGAAAAGTAAATTTCCACTTAGGGTTTAATCATGGGATTGTAGTGACCGTGGGTAGTGTTTAAAGTTCTTTGCATACGATCTGCTTTGTCTGTACTTTGTTCACTTCTCCCGTGTCAGCTTCTGTCTACCTGAGATCACAGGTGACTGACTGTGTGAAGCTTGTTTGCCATCACTCTCCAGAGGCTACTGAGCTTTTCCACGTTGCTTCACTCTCCGTCCGACCAGTTTGGTTGGTTTCTCCACTTCCGCTCTCCTCTGGGCCGGATCCAAAGCACTGAAAGATGTACAGACTCTCCCAGATGTATGGAAACACATTAACCCCTCCGTGCTCGGAAAGGACAGCTGCCTCGAATCGGAGCGGGAAGTGCAGCAGTGGTGGCGAGGGGGTTAAGACGCTCCTGTTGCGAGAGGAGGAAGGAGAGACGGTTTCCAGAGGGAAGTACATAGACTTTGTGCAGGGTGAGCCTGAGAGGTGGGAGGGTCACCAGGAAGCGAGCTGCGACCGGGGTGACAGGAAGGAGAGAGGAAAAGCACAAACGAGGGACTGATAGCAGGACATGCAGAGGCTCGCGGAAGGATGGAGAAAAGGGGTAAGCCGGTGGACAGGTGACTGAGGACCGGCGTGAAGGGCAGTCTGGGAATGTAAGGGTCAACCACGCTCTTTTATTACCAAGTTGTGGAACTTTTTATTAAGTTTGTTTTTTTTTTTTTATTAGTATTATCATTTGGATTTCATAAGGACTAGTTTGGATGGTGAGAGCCCAGGAAGAGTTAAACCAGTGAAAGGAGGGGCACAGCGACAGGCAGACAGGACGCTATATAAAGAAACACACTGGCAACAGCTGCTGGGATGCCGGGAGCAGGTTATAAATGAAATCCTGAAGAACTGGCACCTTATAATACAACGCCCCCAATTATAAGTGATCCCCTTTATTAAGCTGGATCAATCAGAGGAATTCTTGTTCTTGGAATGGGGGGGGGGGGGTGTATTGGGGACAAGAATAAAGTTGGGCCACTTTCGTGCCTTTTTTTTTTTTTTTCTTTTTTTTTTTTACTTAGGCTTTTTGCAGTAGGTAGTCATTCTAAATAATGTATCTCATAATTGCTGAGTTGGTGAGAACCGCTAGTGCCAAGGTGCGGCACTTTGTTCATGGTCAAAACCCCTATTATTATTATTATTATTATTATTATTATTATTATTTATTTTAATTCTTTGGCAGGTGGGTTTATCGTTTTATCTACAATAAATTAAAATCCGTGTAATCACCTTGCTGGATGCTCTTAAGTTTGCTCTCTGCACTATGTATTATGAGCAGGACACTTTGCGGGGGGATTCTCTAAAATTATGTTCTTCCCCTTTTTTTTTTCTTTTTTTATATATCCTTTTCCTTATGTTAGTGCTGCTGATCTCCTGCAACAACTTTTTTTTTTTTTTTTTCTTGTTTACATGCACTCATTCCAGCGTGGGCTTCATATCATTGCTCTGGATCAGCTTCCTGATAGTGACAGTAACTGCCCATGCTGGACCAGCTTCCTGATAGTGACAGTAACTGCCCATGCTGGACCTGCTTCCCGATAGTGACAGTAACTGCCCATGCTGGACCAGCTTCCCGATAGTGACAGTAACTGCCCATGCTGGACCAGCTTCCCGATAGAGACCGTAACTTCCCAGGCTGGACCAGCTTCCTGATAGTGACAGTAACTGACCATGCTTGAGCAATGTGTCTCGGTACATTTATCCTCTCCACAAGGGGCACAGGTGACATTGTGGCAACACAGGAGCACAGATGAGAATACATAGACCTTAATGGCAGGATCACCAGAGATTACTTTTTGATTTTAAAACGCTGAAGGTATGTTTGAAGTGACATTAACAGGTTGAAGCTTTTTTTTTTTTTTTATATAAAGATTTTAGTGATTTGGGTTTTCATCCACTCATCCAAAGTAGCCCACCTTTTGCTCAACTCAAACTATTTTTAAAATGCTAATTGCCTGACAGTTCTAAGGTATTGGAGGTTTCTGATCACTTATTCGGAATAGGTATGCAGTTGTTGAGTCCTGAATGTCCCCTGAGCTTTTTGGCTACATTGCGTTTCTGGGTCAGTAAGTACTTAGGCCAGAGCAGTGGCAGCATCCATGTCTCTCCCAGTACAGGCTTCAAAGCTGAACTCCCAGGCATAAAACTTTTTTAGTTTGTACATTTCGCAATAGCCAGAGAAGCACGTGTGCACCAAAAGTCACTGCAAACCCAGATATTACCATTTAAAGGATGTGGCATCATTACTGTGCTGTACATAGACTGTACAGAGAGCAGAACACAGATGACAAAATATAAACCTGACAGGTGTTCTTGCCTTTCAACAGTTTTTATCCTAAAACAAAAGGATTCAGATACACTTTAAACACTATAGATGTCATAGGGTAGTGCTCAGATATTTATTGTATGCAATACCATGGAGGTGGGGGTCTTACCTGTGTGTGGGTGTAACAAGCCTCTGTGGCTGTCGGCCTGTAGTTTTTAATGAACTACCAGAGCGATGTTGATCTCTCTAGGTAGTGTATTAAGCTGCCTGTCAGAGTGTAACTGCCTGCCCCATATCGGAGGTACAGGCAGACAGCCACACAGACAGTCTGCAGGACCGTGGCATTGCACCCACAAGATGATCATGGGTGCAATGCTTTACAGGTCCCCAACAGAAAAAATGTGGTGTGTGTATATGTATGTGATATATATATATATCAAACATTTTACCTGCAAAAAAATGTGGATTTATGTATTCATTTTTACTTAACGTGTCCTTTAAACTGAGCTACTCTGTGAAAATGTCACTCTTCTGACAATTTGTAGTTGTCTAAATAGAATATCTACGCCTATCCCTGATGCAGCAAAAAACAGGGGCGTAATACAATAAGGAACCATGTGCCACGTCCTGAATGTCAGAATTGCAAAAAGGGGGAGAATAAATGGACTTTGAAGGCACCATAATAAAAAAACAACGCTTTATTTTAGATAAGTATTAAAACCACAAAAGTATATGTCGACCGATCAACATGGGCGAAGACCATTGATCAGAGGATACAAATGATAGGTGAATGGGGAGGACCTCACCACCTAGGACATACAATACAACAAACAATACAGGATTGCATTTGAATGATATACAAGGGAAAGGAAGGACGCTATACGCTGCACACAGGCCGCACCACGGTGCAGGCAACGCAGAGCGTCCTGTACAATACAGTAACAGCTTCCAAAAGGAAGTAAACCAATATGTCCAATTGCTCTACATGTTTCGCCTGGTGTTCAGACTTCATCCGGAGCGGTTTGGAATATAAATTCCATAGGAAGATGTTGCTGGAGCCAACCAAAAGGCACCAGGAGGATAGTAAACCAATATTGTAATTAGTAATCACGAGGGGTGACCTGCTGAGGCAGCTGGAGGAGCACGCACTGCTTATGGCCAATTAGAAAGGTATCAGGTAATCACAATATAGAGTATGCCTGTCCCATACATAACCGGGCATAGGGCATAGGGTAAAATAGCAGGCAATTCCTCCAAAAACGAAAGCAGCATGCAGCGCGTCCTCCAGATGCTCCTCAAAAGCGCAGATCAGTGACCCCCGGATGGGGAATGACCACCATGAACTAATTACTACTAATTACAATATTGGTTTACTATCCTCCTGGTGCCTTTTGGTTGGCTCCAGCAATATCTTCCTATGGAATTTATATTCCAAACCGCTCCGGATGAAGTCTGAACACCAGGCGAAACATGTAGAGCAATTGGACATATTGGTTTACTTCCTTTTGGAAGCTGTTACTGTATTGTACAGGACGCTCTGCGTTGCCTACACCGTGGTGCGGCCTGTGTGCAGCGTATAGCGTCCTTCCTTTCCCTTGTATATCATTTCAAATGCAATCCTGTATTGTTTGTTGTATTGTATGTCCTAGGTGGTGAGGTCCTCCCCATTCACCTATCATTTGTATCCTCTGATCAATGGTCTTCGCCCATGTTGATCGGTCGACATATACTTTTGTGGTTTTAATACTTATCTAAAATAAAGCGTTGTTTTTTTTATTATGGTGCCTTCAAAGTCCATTTATTCTCCCCCTTTTTGCAATTTGTAGTTGTCATCAGAAGGGGGCAGTGACATATGTTCTGTGAAAATTCTCAGTTTGGAATTCTGCTCTCTTTGAAGAGCATGAATAGGAATCTCCTTTTTTTTTTTTTATGATTCTACTAGCACAAGTAAATCTTACCGTACCCTATCCAAACCTAAAACACAAAAACGTTTTGTTTTGTTAAATCGTCAAAAGAAATGTTTGCATGCCACCCCCCTCCTCCCCCTTTTTTATTTTTTATTATGATTTTCCTAGTTAGACAGGTTCTTGTCAACTGTTATTCTGCAGAGTTTTCATGGTACGACAATTCAGATCTTCTCTTCTCATGTTCCTCTCTTCTTTCTTGCATGTTACAGCAGGAGCAGATTTCCTACTCACCCCCAGAGAGCCCGGGGCCAAACTGTGCCACGCCATCCCCCTCCCTTCTCCATGTCTCGGGGCCACAAGCTTACAAGATGGAAGAGGAGCCCGTCAGGCTGCCAGCGCACCTGCGTGAGTATTGTCCTCTTCAGCTTTTACCCAGTGGGTCAAAGGTCATGTCCTGAATAGGCCAGGATTGGTGAGAAGGCAGTTCAAGGAAGGACCTAGGATGCTGAAATTCAAGGGCGCATTTAGCTGTTCTTGTTTTATCTCATCAGATCTTCCTAAGCCAAACCCGGAGCAAGGAAGCGTAGTGTGATTCTATGCAAAATCCATCTAATTCTTTTTTTATTACATGATCTAAAGAAATGTCAGAAAGTACCGTGTGCTCATACAGGAGGAACAGGCGAAGGGGACTTTTTTTTTTTTTTTTTTTTGCGCCCAAGGCAAGACCAGCTGCATGTTACAGCATTCACTGTAGTTCTAATTCACCCCTTCTAGCACACATTGAGGCCCCCACTAGAAATGACGCTCTGTTGGACCTGGTAATCTCAAACCATGCAGAGCTTATTAATAATGTTCATATAAATGAACATCTGGGTAGCAGTGACCATAATATGATTTCTTTTAATGTTAGCTGTAAGAAAAAAACGTATACAGGAAATACAAAAACGCTTAACTTTAAGAGGGCAAATTTTCCAAGGATGAGGGCTGCTCTCCAGGATTTAGACTGGGAGGGAATATTGGCATCGATGAGCACAGAACAGAAATGAGAACTTTTCAAAAAGACTTTATGCAAACTCACTGTAAAGTATATTCCCATAGGTAATATGTTTAAAAGGCTAAAAATAAAACCTATGTGGCTAACGGCCAAAGTTAAAAACGCTATAGATAAAAAGAAAAGAGCTTTTAAAAAAATATAAAAATGAAGGAACACTATCATTGTTTAATTGTTACAAAGAATATAACAGAATATGTAAAAAGGAAATCAAGGATGCAAAAATTCAAAATGAACGACTGCAAAAGATAGTAGGACAAACATCAAAAAATTCTTCAAATATATTAACCGTAAAAAGGTTAGGTCTGAGCATGTAGGTTCTTTACAAAATAATCAGATGTGGGTGACTGGGGACAAAGAGAAGGCACATTTATTAAATACTTTCTTCAGCTCTGTATATACAAAGGAGCATGGGGGAGCTCATGACCATAATAAGGATGGTATTGAAACATCCCCAAATGATCCACAATGGCCTAAAAGTGATATGGTCTAGAAATATTTAGATAGAATAAGGGTGGATAAAGTGCCTGGGCCAGATGGCATCCACCCACGCATCCTAAAATAATTGAGCGCTGTAATTTTGAAGCCTTTGTTTCTAATTTTTAGGGACTCGTTAAGGACTGGAATAGTACCACTGGATTGGCGTAGGGCCAATGTGGTGCCTATATTTAAAAAGAGATCAAAGTATTTGCCAAGTAACTATAGACCTGTTAGTTTAACTTCTATAGTCGGGAAGATACTGGAGAGTTTAATAAAAGAGCACATAGATGAGTTCTTGCTGGAAAATAATATTTTAAGCAACAGACAACATGGATTTATGAAAGACCGAAGTTGTCAAACAAACCTGATTTCTTTTTATGAGGAGGTAAGTAAAACCTTGGACAGAGGAGGGGCTGTGGACGTGTGGTATACTTGGATTTTGCAAAAGCGTTTGACACAGTTCCCCACACACGGCTAATGTGTAAGGTAAAGTCTACTGGCTTGGAAAGATCGGTTTGTAATTGGATAGAAAATTGGCTAAAAGATAGAATTCAGAGAGTAGTGGTTAATGATTCTTACTCTGAATGGTCCAAGGTTATCAGTGGTGTACCCCAAGGTTCAGTGTTGGGACCCTTACTTTTTAATACCATTATAAATGATATAGGGTCTGGGATTAAAAGTACCATTATAGTCTTAACAATAAAAACAAGAATGTGGGACTTTAAATGAGGTTACCTGGACAAAGGAATTTATTCCAAAAATACATAACATATAAAAATATTTTGTTGGCATAATACACACAGAGATGTAGCACAAATTAATACAATTGAATACAAATACATTACAATATTTGTCGGATCACATACGGATCTCTCTAACATAGATGAGTACAATAAGACCTCATAATCTCTGTGTGCTCACAGTCTAAAATGTGTCATGATGCAGACGTATAAAAATATATATATATATATATATATATATATATATATATATATATATATATATATCTGAGTAATCGTAGGCTCGACGCGTTTCATGGACCTCCGTCCATTCATCAGGAGCTTAGATATATGTCTATAAAGTAAGAATAAGGATTGTATTAGTGTACTGTTTAATTGGATGAAAAAAAGGGTGTATATAAGAAAGGACACTACCTGAAGTAGTATCCCGATTCGTGAGCAGTCCAGTCCAGGAAAAAGGGGACCACAGGAGATCCGGGAGACGCCTGACCCGGGGCTGAGGCGCGGAATGAAACCGGCAGGGGGACAACAGGGAGGGAGAGGACCATGAACAGAGCAGCTTAGAAAGCTCCAGGTGTATTGCTTAGACATTTGATGGTGAGGCACGTTGTAAAACAACAAGCAGGGTCTGTAAGATGTATAAAATTTTTCAATGATTATACTAAAAGAAAATATATGCTGAGAGAATCATCTCAGGAACAAAAATTTGTCAAAAATATTACTTGCGTATACTAAATTGAATAGACCCAAAAAGTAGTGCCAATAAAAAGCCACCAAGGAAATAACAAATTAGTATAAGGATAAACAGGGTAAGCTGGTAAAGCCCATAGGGAAACCAAAATGTGAGGGGAAGTGCCCAAAGAAGGTTAACGATGTTGTACAAGGTGTGCTA
The DNA here is from genome assembly GCF_965119305.1 of Pelophylax lessonae. NCBI lineage: Eukaryota > Metazoa > Chordata > Amphibia > Anura > Ranidae > Pelophylax > Pelophylax lessonae. The sequence continues at coordinate 492,645,481 of NC_138771.1, forward strand.
CTATATAAGCATGAGTCAGGGTGATAAGTGATCTGACCGTGAAAAGACACATTAACAAGCAAAGGGGGGGGGGGGGGGGAGTGCCAAACAATTGGTGGAGAGCTGTAAAGAAAGCGCGGTGCAATGAATAAAGACAAAAGTGACCAAAATGTGCTTAGTAAGGACCATGTGACGATATAGTGGGTAAATAGAGCAGTGTGGAGGAAAAGGAAAAAAAAGAGAAAGATATACCCAAGGCTTACATCGATTTGAAATCTGTCTATGGGAATGAGGGTAGGTCCAGTCCAAGTCATGCGTCCACAGATGCCGGAGTGATACCACGCCAGCGCCATGCTAGCGTCAGTCTATATAGCTGGCCGAAACCTCCTCCATCCGGTTAGACAGACCGGATGTCAGTAGGAGCGGCCCACCACTGACGCAAGAGAGGATGGAAGGTAACCTTGGCAACGGGACGCCATTGGCCGTCACCATTATAGTCTTTGGAGATGACACCAAGCTTTGCAGTGGAACAACTTCCTTACAGGATGTCTCCAACTTACAAGCTGATCTCAATGCACTCTTTCGTTGGGCAACTATGTGGCAAATGATGTTTAATGTTGATAAATGTAAAGTTATGCACTTTGGGGCTAAGAATATGCATGCATCATACATACTAGGTGGAGTAGAACTGGGGGATTCCATAGCGGAGAAGGATCTGGGTGTTCTGTTAGATCATAAGCTTAATAATATAGCATGCAATGCCAAGCTGCGGTTTCCAAAGCAAGCAAAGTCCATTCTTGTATTAACAGAGGCATGGACTCCAGAGAGCGAGATATCATTTTGCCCCTGTACAAATCATTAATAAGACCTCATTTGGAATATGCAGTTCAGTTTTGGGCAACAGTTCTAAAAAAGGATATCAGGGAACTGGAGAAAGTGCAGAGAAGGGCAACCAAACTGATAAAGTGGCATGGAGGAGCTCAACTATGAGAAAAGATTAGAGGAACTGAATTTATTCTCTCTTGAGAAGAGGAGATTAACGGGTATATGATCAACATGTATAAATACATAAGGGGTCCGTATAGTGAACTTGGTGTTGAGTTGTTCACTTTAAGGTCATCACAGATGACAAGGGGGCACTCTTTACGTCTAGAGGAAAACCGATTTCATCTCCAAATACGGAAAGGTTTCTAAACCGAAATAGCTGTGAAAATGTGGAATAGACTCCCTCCAGAGGTGGTTCTGGCTAGCTCACTAGATTGCTTTAAAAAAGGTCTAGATTCTTTCCTGGGTGTACTTAATATACAGTAAGTGGGTACTAATTTTTTTTTTTTTAGGTAAAGTTGATCCAGGGAATATCCGATTGCCGCTCGGGGGATCAGGAAGGATTTTTTTTTCCCCTGCTGTAGCAAATTGGATCATTCTTTGCTGGGTTTTTTCGCCTTCCTCTGGATCAACTGTGGGTATAGGATTGTGTATATGGGATTGTATGGTTGGGTTTTCAATACTGTTTTTTTGCTGAACCAGATGGACTTGTGTCTTTTTTTTTCAACCTGACTAACTATGTAACATCCTCTTTTCCCCTCAAATTTTCCTCCCTAGTACAAATTCTTTCCCACCCCAAAAATCACTCCCACAAACCCCCCACCCCCCAAATCCCTCTCATTGCCAAATCTCCACCCTCCTAGTACAAACACCCCTCCAATCCTCCCTCCCAGCACCAATCCTCTCTCCCAGCACCAATCCTCTTCCTTCAATTCACCCATGTAAGACAAATTCCTCCTCTAGCTTAAACCCCCTCAAATTACCCTTTCTAGCATGAAATCCTCCAAACCCCCCAAACTGCTTTTTAAGTGCTATACCATTTTGAAAAGGTTTTGGTATATTTATCTGTTTTGATAAGTGTTTATCCTGCTAGAACTTTAGAAATGTTTTGTGTTCTCTTCATACTTCCTATGTTATAATAACAAAAGCACCCTTCGGCTCCTTTCACACGGCCGCTCCGTGTGTCCGCAAATCATCCCATCCGTTTGCGGATGATTTGCGGACATAATGTAAGTGAATGGCACTGCGGGTGTCAGCGGAATACCATCCGCTGACACCCGATTTTCCTCCTTTCAGTTCTGTTCCGTTTTTACAAATGGAACAGAACCCCATTTTTCCTTCCGTGTAAAAAACGGAAAGGAAGGAAAATCGGATGTCAGCGGTGTCATCCGCTGACATCCGCAGTGCCATATACTAACATTATGTCCGCATATCATCCGCAAACGGATGGGATGATATGCGGGCACACGGAGCGGATGACACAAATGTCATCCGCTCCGTGGAAAAAAAAAAAAAAAAGTCCCGCAGCGGACCTTTCACACGGAGCGGCCGTGTGAAAGGAGCCTTCCAGTTCTTATTTTGAACTGCGGAAAGATTAACCTTTTATGTTGTAGAGAGCGGTTGATTGTTTAGCAAACGATAACTGGGAAGGGCTGACACCACACCAGTTCAGAAAAATACTGCATGTAGTCTGCCCACAACAGGACTTACAGTTCATCCTGGAAGCATTTACAGCGTCTCACTTTTTCCCACATTTTGTTATGTTACAGCCTTATTCCAAAATGGATTAAATTCATATTTTCATCAACATTCTACAAACTATGCCCCATAATGACAACATAAAAGAATTTTGTTTTGAAATCTTTGCAAATTTATTTAAAACAAAACAAAACAAAACAAAAAAAACCCCATGTACATAAGTATTCACAGCCTTTGCTCAATACTTTGCTGAAGCACCTTTGGCACCAATTACAGCCTCAAGTCTTTTTGAGTATGATGCTTCAAGCTTGGCACACCTATTTTTGGGCAGTTCCTCCCATTCTTCTTTGCAGGACCTCTCAAGCTCCATCAGGTTTGGATAGGGAGCATTGGTGCACAGCCATTTTCAGATCTCTCCAGAGATGTTCAATCGAGTTCATGTCTGGGCTCTGGCTGGGCCACTAAATGACATTCACAGAGTTGTCTCATAGCCACTTCTTTGTTATCTTGGCTGTGTGCTTAGGGTTGTTGTCCAGTTGGAAGATAAATCTTAACTCCAGTCTGAGATCCAGAGCGCTCTGGAGCAGGTTTTCATCAAGGATGTCTCTGTACATTGTTACATTCATATTTCCCTCGATCCTGACTAGTCCTGATTCCTGCCACTGAAAAACATCCCCACAGCATGATGCTGCTACCACCATGGTTCACTGTAGGGATGGCATTGGCCAAGCGGTGAGTGGTGCCTGGTTTCCTCCAGACATGACGCTTGCCATTCAGGCCAAAGAGTTCAATCTTTTGTTTCATCAAACCAGTGCATTTTGATTCTCATGGTCTGAGAGCCCTTCAGGTGCCTTTAAGGAAAACTCCAGCCAGGCTGTCATGTGCCTTTTACTTATGGAGTGGCTTCCGCCTGTCCACTCTACCATACAGCCCATATTGGTGGAGTGCTGCAGAGATGGTTGTTCTTCTGGAAGGTTCTCCTCTCACCACAGAGAAACGCTGGAGCTCTGTCAAAGGCGGGTTCTTGGTCACCTCCCTAACTAAGGCCCTTATTCCCCGTTCATGCAGTTTGGCCGGCTGGCCCGCTCTAGGAAGAGTCCTGGTGGTTCCAAACTTCTTCTATTTAAAGATGATGGAGGCCAGTGTGCTCATTGGGACCTTCAATGCTGCAGAAACATTTCTGTACCCTTCCCCCCAGATCTGTGCCTTGATACAATTCTGTCTTGGAGGTCTACAGACAATTCCTTGGACTTCATGGCTTGCTTTGTGTTCTGACATGCACTGTTAATTGTAGGACCTTCTATAGACAGGTGTGTGTCTTTCCAAATTATGTCCAATCAACTGAATTTACAACAGGTGGATTCCAATCAAGTTGTAGAAACCTCTCAAAGATTATCAGTGGAAACAGGATGCTTTGTCATGGCAAAGGCTGTGAATACTTATGTACATATCATTTTTTTTTTTTTTTATAAAATAAATGAATACATTTGCAAAGATTTTAAACAAACTTCTTTCACGTTGTCATTATGGGGTTATTGTTTGTAGAATTTTGAGGAAAATACTGAATTTAATCCATTTTGGAATAAGGCTGTAACATAACAAAATGTGGAAAAGTTAAAGCACTGTGAATACTTTCCAAATGCACTGTAGATGCGGAGTGCATTTTTGTCAGGTAAACCGATATTTCTCTTTCATTCATTGACAAACCCCGCTCCTGATCTTCATAACCATTGAGTTATACTGCCCTCTACAGGAGTAGGACACTAGGCAGAAAAATAATCTAGCTACGCCTATGGGCAATCCCAGGGGGTATGCAGTACTCTGCTATAGGTACTTCGTTTTTTTTTTCTGCCTAGTCAGGAGTAAAGTCTTAGTTCCTTGCTGGGATCTCTGGTCCTGGCCATTTTTTTTCTTTTTAGATCAATCAACTGCCGGACTGGGCGATGGGCTGGATAATCTAGAACCAGTGGTCACTCCAGTCTGGCTAGTGAGCGCGTGCAGACCTCAGCTCCGTGCTAGGTCAGCCGCGACCTAGCCCCACTGGACGGGGGCTGGCCTGCGAGTTGAACGCCTTGAGAAGTCGCATACGACCGGGTCCCGCCAGAGTTGCAGCCCCCCCCCCCCCTTTTGATGGAGAGGAGGTTCTGTCTGGAGTGGTGCCTGCCTGGTTCCTGATATGGTGAGTAGATGTCTCCCCTCTCCCCCTTGAGGGTTTTGGGGTGGATGTGGGAGGGTCGGACCCCCGGGTTCCCCTCTTTTCCATCAGGCAACCTGCTTTCATCTGTCCCCCATCCTACCCCCCCCCCCCCACTTTCGATGGGGCTGTGTAGGTGGTCTTGTCCACCTCCTGGGGTGGGGGCAGGGTGCCATGCTGGCGGTGAGGGCTGGGGGGGGGGGGTACGTCGCCAGCGACAGGATGATCAGCTGTGCGGGGGGGGTTACCTGATGGGAGCTCCTTCCTGGGTCTGTCCTTGAGGCCTAGGGATCCCTCATGGGTCCCTGGGAGTCTCGTGGGGCCGCCATTTTGCTGCAGCCTGTGTGTTTCTATGCACGGCGGTTATGTTTGTGTAGTCCGGCGGCCATTTTGCGGTGGTTTGCCATTGAAAATAGCGGCGGCCATGACAGTGGAGCCCTGTGGGCGATGAGTTTGGCGGTGGGAGCCCCTCCTCATTCCCTGGTGCTAACTCCTGGATCTTTTTACTTCCTGATTGCCGCTCGTGCAGTGCAGATTCTCTTGGTTGCTGCGGTGCCTGGTTTCTGTGGGGTGGGGAGTCTGGTGGGGTTCTCTCCCTCTCTGCTGAGGATCGCTCATTTGTGAGTACAGGGGAATGAGCACTTTTCTTCCACAGGCTACTCAGGTCAAGGAACCCTGTCATAGACGTGGGCCCTCTTTAGTTCATAAGAAGTTTTTTTTCGTCCCTCAGGGTTGATTGACAAGGGCTCAAAGCCTTTCAGGGCCTCTTCTGGAGGCTCCAAATCAGGGTTTGTACTCAAACCTGTTTACAGTTCCCAGGAAGGAAGGCAAGGTGCGTCCAATCCTGAAACTCAAGGCGCTGAACTGCTTTGTGCGGGTTCAGAAGTTCAGGATGATGCAGGGATGCACCGTGCGAATAGACTCCAGAGGGATTTTCTTGCCTCTATCGACATCAAGAATGCTTACCTTTACATTCCAATATGTGCCGGTCAGGAAAACCTGGAAATCACCATACGAACTCCTGAAAGAGCTTGGCTTGATTCTGAGTTTTCAGAAGTCTGCTCTGGTTCCCTCCACAAAGCTGGACTATCTGGGTCTGACTCTGGACTCTGCCTCAGCCAGAGTGTTCCTTCCCCTTGACAAACTCCAGAAATTGCAGGTTGCAATTTGTCTCCTGCTTTCCAGCAGATGGTCATCTCTCCGGACTTGCATGCCAGTGCTGGTCCTGATGGTGTCTACCTTCAAGGCGGTTCCATTTGCATAGTTCCATACAAGGTCCCTGCAAAGGGAGATTCTGGTCAAATGGGACAGGACTCTGCAGCCTCTGGACAATCCGATCCGGCTGAGCTGGGGAACGAAGGAGACACTGATATGGTGGCTTCATTCTCCGGAACTTCGGCTGGGAAAATCCTTCCTCTCCTTGTATTGGACAGTGGTAACCCCGGATGCCAGCCTGTTTGGCTGGGGAGGCGTCCTCTGCAAAACTTCTGCTCAGGGGAACTGGACGCTGAAAAAGTCCAGACTACCGCTCAATGTCTTGGAACTCCGCTCGATCCAGAACATATGGTGGGGTTCTTCGCCCCTGCCTGTCGTTCCTCCCAAAGGTTGTCTCTGATTTTCATTTGAATGAAGACATTGTGTTGCCTTCCCTGTGTCCCAGGCCGTAACCTCTGAAGGAAATTGCCTTGGATGTGGTTCGGGCAATTAGGGTGTACCTGGCAGCTACAGAGTCTTTTAGGAAGTCGGACTCACTATTTGTGCTCAAGGATGGGCCTCGGAAAGGCTTTTCCGCTGCCTCTGCGACCATTTCCAGATGGTTTAGACCAGGAGTGTCTAAATTTTTTTCAAAGAGGGCCAGATTTGATTAAGTGAACATGCGTGAGGGCCGACCATTTTGCCTGACATTCTTTGGACCTTTAAAATTAAATGCAAATTAACTATTTTATGCAAAGTTTATTGCAAACGGCATGCTTTTCATTTCGTCACATGGATGACAAATCTAAACAGGTGTTAAATCACTCTGCCTTTCATATCTGAAGGCCAGATGGAAAAATCCAGGAAGCTAAAATATAGGCCAGGAACATTGTAAAGTACGTTACATAGTATTGGTAATAAAGGTTGTCTGTCAAATTTTGTTAAAAAAAAATATGAACAGGAACATAACACCAAGTATACATGTTGTGTCCAAATGTATTTATAACTGATTTAGACCAACTGACATTAACTGAGATTTTACAATGTATTCATCTCGATTCGGAGCATGCATGCTCCCTACTCATACAAGGGTTAACCTCATATAAGCGCTATATGAACCCACCGATGATGATTGATGGCAGCAATAATAGTCATCAAACAACAAAAGGAATGACCGCACTTCCGATAAATATCAAAAAAGGAGTGTCTTTATTCCACATCAATCGAATTGGCAAGTACAGATACACACTGTGAGTGCAGGACAATCGGTGGACGCGTTTCACGACTGGATGTGTCGCTTATTCATCACTGGTGATGAATAAGCGACACATCCAGTCGTGAAACGCGTCCACCGATTGTCCTGCACTCAGTGTGTATCTGTACTTGCCAATTCGATTGATGTGGAATAAAGACACTCCTTTTTTGATATTTATCGGAAGTGCGGTCATTCCTTTTGTTGTTTGAAGCTATCCTGGATTGCGGATCCGACCAGCACCTGATTCCAGTCTCACCTAGAGCGGTCTTCCCTGTTTGGATTCTAGCAATAATAGTCATGCCAATGTAGTAAGTGATGCCAATGTAGTAAATAGAACATTGAAAAGTTTCATTCAAAATAAGTTCCATGTATGTATAAAACAGCAGTACACCTTGTACAATGACCCCCGCTGGATCTGCAATGGTGAAGCCAAAATAAGAGGTCTAAAACTCACAACTTGGTGACAATTCAGTGTGTGTAAAGGCATAAAACCAGCCAGGAACAATGCAGCAGTGTGGACAGTTGTGCCTTGCTCGGGCTGTGAGGAGATAACAGAATGTCTCAATCCTGGACAGGGAAGGGTGGAAAGGGGTCACACAATGCCCAGTATAGGAGGCAAGGAGGGATCGCCTGCTGTGGCTGCTCGGTTTACCCACGATGAGTGCCAACCGGGAAGGGGACCCAGACGTGATGACGTGAGACTCTGGGGGAAGGAGGACCAAAACGAGGCTTGAACTGCTTTAGAGCTGCTGCTGGTGAGCGGCATGTGCAGTGACCCAATGCAGGGGAGCGTGAGGAGTGCCTGCTTCTGTGCAGTCCTCAAAAATGAGTAATAGAACAGCCAAAAAGTCTTTGAAGAAAAACAGGTTTTCATGACATTGTTTTGACATTGGTACTCCCAGTGCTCAATATTCTGATCCAGGCGTTCACCTTCACCACACCAAAAGTGTTCCCCTTAGGAATGGACATGCATCGGTTGCTTGCACCCTTAAAAGTCAGGAACACCTCTGCTACCACCAGATGACCACTGCACTCGAATATCCCTCAGGGACCAGACCGTACCAGAAAATGGAATAGGAGGCACAATAGTGTAATACTGTCTTGCAGTCTTTTATTAAACACAACACACCAAAGAAACCCCCCTAATCCAATATGCTTACATCAGATAAAATTGTTACAAGCATTAAAATGATAATCAAGTCGCTATGGCCAGCTCACCGCTGCTGAATGGTTCTCTTTCAGCTTAGTCCTATGGCGAGATCAGGACTCCAGCCATGACATCTATGATCATCAAGGAGACAGCGTGCCTGTAAAGGACGCAGGCACGCTGTCTCCTTGATGATCATAGATGTCATGGCTGGAGTCCAGGTTAGGTTACAAAAAAAATCTCCAAATCTTTGATCCCCAGGAGCGCCATCAAATCTATCATAAACAAATGGAAAGAACATGGCACAACAGCAAACCTGTCAAGAGACGGCCACCCACCAAAACTCATGGACCGGGCAAGGAGGGCATTAATCAGAGGCAGAACAAAGACTTAAGGTAACCTTGGAGGAGCTTGAGAGTTCCACGGCAGAGACTAGGGTATCTGTACATAGGATGACAGTAAGCTGTACGCTCCATAGAGTTAGGCTTTATGGTAGAGTGGCCAGAAGAAAGGCATTACTTTCAGAAAAAATCAAAATGGCACGGTTTGAGTTTGCGAATATGCATGTGGGAGACTCCCAAAATGTATGAAGGAAGGTGCTCTGGTCTAATGAGACTAAAATTAAACTTTTCGGCCATCAAAGAAAATGCTATGTCTGTCGCAAACCCAACACATCCCATCACCCAAAGAACACCATCCCCACCATGAAACATGGTGGTGGCATCGTGCTGTGGGGATATTTTTCAGCAGCCAGGACTGGGAAACTGGTCAGAGTTGAGGGAAAGATGGATGGTGCTAAACACAGGGATATTCTTGAGCAAAACCTGTACCACTCTGTCCATGATTTGAGGCTAGGACGGAGGTTCACCTTCCAGCAGGACAATGACCCCAAACACACTTCTAAAGCAACACTGGAGTGGTTTAAGGGGAAACATGTAAATGTGTTGGAATGGCCTAGTCCAAGCCCAGACCTCAATCCAATATAAAATCTGTTGTCAGTCTAACCCCCTATGCACACAGGGCCTTTTTTCAGCTGCTGTTAGGAGTGTCAGACGTGTTTATTTATTTATTTTTTTGCAGCTTAAAAACACCCATTCATTGTTATTCTATGGCCTCATGCACACACAGGGCTTTTAGGAGCTCCACGTGGCATAGGCGTTTTTAAGCTGCAAAATAAACCCAGGACCAATGAGTTCTGGAGCTTCAGCGTCAAGCTGTAATACCGTCTGACGCTGCTAAAGGCAGAATAACGTTGCTTATACAGCGTTAAGCCACGTTATACTTTTTTTTTTTTTTTTAATGCAAATCAATGGTTCCCTATGGGAGCCTATTGGTTTGAAAGGAAGGCGCATCGCAGATCAGATCAGGATGATCCGACTTGCGGTTCGACTTGCGCTCTGAGAATCTTGACGGGGAACTCCACACCAAAATAGGGGAAAAAAAGGCGTGGGGGTCCCTCCCAGGTTCCAAACCAGGCCCTTTGGGTCTGGTATGGATTTTAAAGGGAAGCCCCACGCGGAAAAAAAAACGGCGTGGGGGCCCCCCCCCCCCAAAAAATCCATACCAGACCCTTGTCCGAGCATGCAGGCCAGGAAAGGGGAGGGGACGAGCGGGCGGCCCCACCCCCCGGGACCATAGCAGACCACAAACCCTCAACATGGGTGGTGTGGGTGCTTTGGGGCAGGGGGGGCTCTGCACCCCCCCCCCTGTCCCAAAGCACCTTGTCCCCATGTTGATGAGGACAAGGGCCTCTTCCCGACAACCCTGGCAAGTGGTTGTGGGGGTCTGCGGGCAGGGGGCTTATCGAAATCTGGAAGCCCCCTTTAACGAGGGGGCTCCCCAGATACCGGACCCCCTCCCTATGTGAATGGGTATGGGGTACATTGTACCCCATACCCATTCACCCCATAAAAGACAGTGTATGTAAATAACGACAGGAGACGTTTTGAAAAGTTTATTAAAAATCTTCATCTGGTCTTCTCCCCTCCGCTCTTCTGGTCTTCTCCCCTCCGCTCTTCTCCTCCATTTCCCTCCGCTCTTCTCTTCTTTTTCCCTCCGCTCTTCTCTTCTTTTTCCCTCTGCTCTTCTCCTCTTTTTCCTCTGGTCTTCTTTCTCTGGTCCTCCTCCGAGGATGTCTCCGGTGATTATGCCGACTCCGGGTCTGCTCAGCTTGTTATATAGCCATTAGGGGGCGTGGCCTCTCGGTGACGTCATCGGGAGACCCCCGCCCCTTTGTCACATGTGAGGCAACAAAAAAGGAAAAATGCTAAGGAGTGTGGATACTTTTGCAAGGCACTGTAGTGCTTATATCTGGTTAACCCTTGTATGACTGATACTTTTGAACATCCCTCCTGGTATGTGTTGTTCCCACACATCTGCTACTTGACCCCCAGGTGTTATGTCACTTATCATGGAGAGGGCGCTGGTCCTGTCATACTTGTGCCAGATTTATTTGTGTTTTTTAGTGCTTCCTAATCAGGCTAAGTCTGAGGCCATATTAAGCAAGGGATATAAAGCTGGCGGGGGCAGGCAGTGGGTGTTAACAATAGTGTAAAAGGAAAAACTGGAATTGGATGCAGTGGGCTAGGATGGACCATCATTTTGAGAATGTCATTCTAAAACAGTAGAACTAATATGGTACACGTGCAGTCCCACGACGTTGAAATATCCAGAGATTCCAGGGGTCCTGAGCAGTGCTCTGGGATTCACAGGGGCCACAATAGATTTTTCCAAATTACCTGTGGGGCTGTATTAAAGCGGCCGTGGGCTGCAATTGGCCCGCTGGCCGGACTTTGGACATGCCTGGTTTAGACAGAGGGTGACTCAGGTCTATTCCATCAAGGGTCAGGTCCCTACTTTCCCTGTTAAGGCACACTCTACTCGGGCGCTTAATGCCTCCTGTGTCTTTTCCGTTATCAGGCGTCTTTGATGCAGGTTTTCAAGGCTGCCACCTGGTCATCATTGCACACTTTCACAAAGTTTTATAAAGTGGATGTGTTGGCATCTGCAGACGCTTCATTTGGCCATACGGTTTTGCAGGCTGCTATTTTAGAGGACCTGATCAGCGAGTGCGTGCAGACCGCACCTCCGGGCTAGGTCGGCCATGACATAGCCCCACTGGACGTGGACTGGCCTGCGAGTTAAACTGCTCGCGAGGATGGATTTGAACTAGCTTCAGCCTGAGTCGCAGCGTTTCCTTCTGGCAGACAGCACCCACATTACAATGGAGCAGTGTCCTGTCCGGAGCGGTGCCCACTCTGTTCCTGGTGTGGTAAGTAACTCCCCCCCCCCCCCACTACTCCTGGAGGGTTTTGGCGTGGACGTGGGCCCCTCCCTGGGATGGTCGGACCTCCAGGTCCCTCACCCCCGACCCTCTAAATTTTGGTCACTGTGGCTCTTTCGGCTGCTGGTTGGAGTTGCTGCTGACCGAGTTTTCCTGGTGTGCAACGGGGGGTTGAGCAGGGTTCCCTGCCATCCTGGGGGTTGGTGACTAGGGCAGGGATGTCCTCTGGGCTCCCTGCAGCAGTTGTTGGGCTGGGGGAGCGGATGTTTTTACCATACGCGGGTACGTGCCTCACGTGGCCGGATCCAGCCAAAAATTTAGGCCGCGGCTTTGCAGCCTACTTGTTGGAACCTATGTGAGGCAGCCCCCTGCAGGGATGACTGAAGCCACTGCCTCCAGTTTGGGCATCTGCCCTTCCCCCTCCACTGCCCCTGGGTGGTCAGCTCTGCTGGGGCTCGTGTCCTGGCGCCCTCAAAAATTTAGGCCGCGGTCTGCAACCTACTAGGCCATGTGGCCGAGTCAGGCGCTGCTGTTGCGGAGTGGCCCCAGTGTGTGTAGCTGAAGCCCCACTCTTCTTTTGGGAATCTGCTGGGCTGCGGATCCGTGCAATTGAGGCTGGGCCTCCACAAAAAATTTAGGCCGCGGCTTGCTGTCTGCTGGCCCATAGTCAGCTTGGCACCTCCCTTGGACCTGGTGGCGCTGTGGGGGTGCTTCATTCATGCCTTGTTTTAGCGAGGGTACCATGCCTGCGCGTCCGTGTCAATGGCGGGCGGCCCTCTTTTGTAAGGGGGCTTTGTCCTATTATGTCCTCCTATGGAGGGCTCGGAGGGCGACCCCCCCCCCTTCCTCCCCTCCCCCTTGTTTTTTTGCAGGGTCCAATAGGTGGTCCATTTGTGGACTCTTGGCTGGTGTCCCCTTTGCAGGATCGCAGTCGGCAGCCTCCCCTTATTGTTATGTTTTCTGGGTGAGCTCAGTATATAGCGACACTACTGGGTCTGCGTCCACGCACCCTGAGGCTCCATTTACACTTGAGCGTATTGTTTCCAGGCATTTTTTGCAGGTGTTTGGAGGCAGGCATTGACCTCTAACAGAAAAACGCTTGTAATCTGACAAAAAAGAAGCTCATATACTTTTTTTGAGCTTCAGGCATTTTGCTTAAGGCGACAAAACGCTCACATGTGAACAATGTTGAAATTAATGGAATTTTACTTGTTGGGCGTTTTGAGTCTTCAGAGATGAGCATTTTACGAGCTGAAATACGCTCAGGTGTGAACAGGGCCTGAGTGCTCAGATAGTGAGGATGATTCCTCTGCTCCTCTAGTCATGCCTAAATAGGCCTGTAATAGACGCTTAAATAGGTACTGGTGGATGCACTGTTTGTGTTAGTGCGTGAAACTTTAAAAATGGAGGTTGTGGCTGATGCCGCATCAAAGGTGTCAGTTCCTTTTGGCACCCACAGGCGAGGGTGTTACTCTTTCCGCTTACCTTGACAATATTGTCACAAACAGTGAGGTTGTCAAACGCAGTGGTTGCTAGGCTTTTTTGCTTGCGATATCCTTCTGAGGATTTACTGCATAAAAGGTGGACGGTCCCTCCTTTAGTGGAGTCCCTGGTTTCCAGGTCAAATTGAGTTACCTTCATCCCGGTTTAGGAGTCCCTGACCTTTTACAGGTCCAGCTAATAGGAGGGCGGATGCTCTGGCCTGCCATATGTGCGCTGTGGCAGGTTGGCAATTGGGCCGGTAATTACTATTGCCCTGGTGTTGCAAACTCTGACCGAGTGGGCTAAGGTTTCACACCAGGACCTGGAGGGAGAATGGCTTCCCCCTGTCTTTGCGGAGCAGGCAGACCAGTTGGTCCAGTGTCTGTGATGCCTCTTTTGAGCGGCTCCTTTGATTTTTAGGCTGTCTGTATCAGCAGTGGTCCTTCGGCTTATTGTCTGGCTGAAATGCTTGTCTGCGGACTAGACTTCTAAAAAGGCCTTATCTGATCTCCCTCTTGTAGGGGGTCGCCTGTTTGGAGCTTCCTTGGATTGACATTAAGGGTCTCACGGGGGGGGGGAAGAGTACTTTTCTTACGCAGGCTACCAAGGGCAAGGAGCCCCATCGTAGACATGGGCCATTCTCATCAGCTCCTAAGCGGCCTCTTCGTCTCTCAGGATCTCAAGATTAGAGATCAAAAGTCAGGGCCTCCACCAGAGTTTCCAAGAGGACCTGGTCTGGCAAGCCACGAGCGGGCTGTTCCAGACCTGCAGACAAGGCTGCCTCTGCAGGAAGGAGCATCCTCATCCGTATCTGGGGTGGGGGGACATCCTTGCTGGTTTCCGGATCCATGGACCTCCCTTATACAGGTCAAGTGGGTCCACAAAGGTATTCAGTCAAGCTATGAGGTCAAGTTCAGTCTTGTCCTCTGGAAAGTTTTTTTCTTCCAAACTGCACTTGTCACCAGATCACTTATGGGGACTCTTTGGGGCAGTTCAAGACTTATTTCAAGGGTTGATTGTTCCAGTTCCGACTTCGGAACATTTTCAAGGGTTTTTTTACTCTAACCTCTTTACAGTCCCTGGGAAGGAAGGCAAAGTACATCCAATTTTGGACATCAAGGCGCTAAGTTGCTTTGTGCGAGTACATAAGTTCCGCGTTGAGTCAATTCACGTGGTTGTGGTGTCCCTACATCAGGGGGATTTCTTCTCGCTTCTTTCAACATCAAGGACGCTTACCTACACATTCTAATATGTGCTGGTCTCCAGCGCTTCCTCCATTTTTGCTGTGAACAAGGAGCATTATCTGCTTGTGGTGCTGACCTATGGTCTCCCACTCCGCACCTCGGGTCTTCACAGGAGTGTTGGCCACGGTGCTGGCATTGTTTGAGTCAGCTGGGGATCATGGTACTGGGGTACCTAGACGATCTTCTTCTGCGAGCGGAGTCTCCATCTGCTCTTATGGACTTCTGGAGATTGCTCTGAACTCTGAGGTGGGATCCTGAACATTCAGGAGCCTGCTTTTGGTTCTGTCCACAAAAAATGGCCTATCTGGGTCTGACTCTGGGCTCGGCCTCAGCCAGAGTGTTTCCTCCTTGGAAAAAACTCCAGACATTGCAGGAGGCAATTCAGCTTCTGTTGTTCAGCAGACGGTCATCCCTCTGGGCTTGCAGGTGCGTACTGGGCCTGATGGTGTCCACCCTCGATGCTGTCTGTTTGCACAATTCCACACAAGAAAATCCTTCTCCTCCTGTACTGGACAGTTGTCTCCACGGATGCCAGCCTGTCTGGGTGGGGAGGCATCCTCAGTACAGGTGTGCTCAGGGGTTCCAGACTGCCGATTACTGTACTGGAACTCCAAGCGATCAGACTTTATCTGACTCATTGGACAGTCGTCTTCAGGGGTGCCGGTACAAATTCATTCAGGCAATGACACAGCCGTGGTCTGTCAATCACCAAGGGGGCACAAGAAGTGTCCTGGTGGCTCGGTAAGTAGCCGGCATTCTAAGGTAGGCTGACTGATTCGTTCCAGCTCTCTCAAACTTCTGCCACGACTTCTGTGCAAGATTCAAGCAGAAGGAATTCTGGTCATTCTAGTGGCTCCAGACTGGTCTCGCCGGTCTTGGTATGCCGATCTGGTACGGCTGGTCACCGATGCTCCTTGGGAACTTCCTCTCAGGGAGGATCTGCTGTCCCAAGGACCAATCTGCCATCCTGCTTTACAGTCCCTGGCTTTAACGGCTTGGCTGTTGAATGCCAGGTGCTGAGGGGTGGAGGTTTGTTTTAATCTGTGATTCTTAAGCTGTTAAAAGCTTGGAAATCTGCCTCTAGGAAGATCTACTATCGTACGTGAAAGACGTACATTGCGTGGTGCAAGTCTCTTGGGGTTCATCCTCGCTCCTTCTCCGTGGATCAGATCGTAGCCTTCCTTCAACGGGGGGTTGTACAAAAATAGGCCTTGAGTACCATCAAGGGCCAGGTATCGTGTTTTGGCAGGGTTTTTTCTTTTCCAACGACCGTTGCCACCCTGAAATCTTAATGTGGTGTTTTCAGTTCTGCTGAAGCTTCGGTTTGAAAATATTCTGAAGCCTCCCTTTGAAAATATTCGGGAGATTCCCCTGATTACGTTGCCCCAGAAGGTGGCCTTCTTTGGTGGCTATCATCTCTGCATGCAGGATGTCGGAACTGAGGGCGTTATCCTGCGTTTCACCTTTATGGGGCTTCACAAGGATAAGGTGGTGCTTTTGCCTCTTGTCTGTCATTCCTTCCTAAGGTGGTCTCTGACTGTCCCTTTTCAATGAAGGCATTGCCTTCCCTGTGTCCCAGGCCTAAACCTCTGAAGGAAATTGCTTTGCATGTCTTGGATGTGGTCCGGGCAATTAGGGTGTACCTGGCAGCTACAGAGTCTTAGGAAGTCAGACTCTCTATTTTGCGCTCACGAATTGACCTCAAAAAGGGTTGTCGGCTTCTTCTGACCATTTCCAGATGGATCAGACAGGCGGTGGTTCAGGCCTATTGCATCAGGAGTCCAGTTCCTCCTTTCCCTGTTTAGGCTCACTCTACTAGGGTGCTTAGTGTCTCCTGGGCTTTCTGTCTTCAAGCTTCTTTTGGCTGCAAGATTTTGCTGGCTGCTGTTTAGACCTGGTCCTCTTTGGGGGTGTATTGTTTTTTTCTGGTGAGCTCCAGTTGTTTATGGTTGGGCTTTGGGAATTTCTGATGTTTTCCCATCCCTCATGTTTAACACTGCTTTGGGACATCCCAATGGTTAAGAAGAATCAGGAGCTGTGTCTGTCAATGAACGCAAGAGAAAATTCGATTTCTGGCTTACCATAAAATCCATTTCTCTGATGATCATTGACAGACACAGCAACCACCCCTCTGTGGAGTTGGCTTTCTTCTGACACTGTGTGTAACAAAACTGAATGCCTATAGCTGAGAGTGGGTGTATACTCCCTGGGACTGCCGATAAGCGTAGTCAAGCTTTTTCCTGCCTAGTGTCCTACCCCTGTGGGGTGGGGGGTAAAACCCAATGGTTAAGAATCGGGAGCGGTGTCCATCAATGAACATCAGAGAAATGGATTTTACAGCAAGTCAAAAATCCAATTTTTGTGACTCACCGTAAAATGTATTTCTCTGATGTTCATTGACAGACACAGCATCCACCCCTCTGTGGAGTTGTAATTCTACTGACACTGCTTGTAACTAAACTGAGTACCTATAGCAGGGAGAGGGAGTATACCCCCCTGGGACTGCCCATAGGCGTAGCCAGATTCTTTCTGCCTAGTGTCATCCTGTAGGGGGCAGTATAACCCAATGGTTAAGAATCGGGAGCGGTGTCCATCAATGAACATAAGAGAAACGGATTTTACTGTAAGTCAAAAATCCCATTATTACAATCTTGAGGTTTATACTATTGACATTCTTGGTTTTTGCTGCTGTAAGCCCATGCTCGGTGTATAGTGTTGGTAACACGTCTCAGCTTGTATCGCCCTCAGTCAAATGTAGTAACCCCATGCTGTAAACCCACGCTGCTCGTCTGTGCGCTGTCATCTGCAAAACATCCAGTGTTTGTATCCGGAACATCTCACAGCTGAGCTCGCAGAGAAAGGGGAATTCTCTAGTAAGGGAGTTGCACAATTTAATGGGAAACTTTTTTTTTTTTTTTACCACTCAACTGTCTAATCTAGCGGGAAGGTTGGGGGGTGGGGAGCATCAGTTAGAATGCTATTTGTTTGTTAGGGCTTTGTCGCAGACCATTTATTTGTAGAGACCCTTTTTACTTTTTTTTTTTCTCCCTTAGGAAATACCAGTTATTTTCTATGAAATCGTTAACTTGCTAATCCTTCATCCACATTCCTGCGCACGTCACATGCGATGTCCGTGCAGTGCAATTTGAGCCGTACATTTTGTATGGCTCAAATCGCATCCGCACCTGAATCCCATCACATTTACACCAGTGCAATGCAATTCTGGCAATTGTACTGCATTTTGGGTGTTGTTAATCTAACATTGACACCTGCAGCAGATCCCATGGATGCCGTGCGATTGCCAAGCAGTGTGATGCAGAGAAATGTAGCAAATCTTGTTTGTTTTCTGCATCGCATTAGTGTAAACCAGGGTTGAATGAATGTCATTTGAATGTACAGTATCTCACAAAAGTGAGTACACCCCTCACATTTATGTAAATATTTTATTAAAACTTCATGTGACAACACTGAAGAAATGACACTTTGCTATAATGTAGTGAGTGTACAGCTTGAATAACAGTGTAAATTTGCTGTCCCCTAAAAATAACTCATCACACAGCCATTAATGTCTAAAACGCTGGTAACAAAAGGGATTACACCCCTAATTAAAATGTCCAAATCGGGCCCAAAGTGTCCATATTTTGTGTGGCCACCATTATTTTCCAGCACTGCCCTAACCCTCTTGGGCATGGAGTTCACCAGAGCTTCACAGGTTGCCACTGGAGCCCTCTTCCACTCCTGCATGACAACATCATGGAGCTGGTGGATGTTAGAGACTTTGAGCCTCTCCACCTTCCGTTTTGAGGATGCCCCACAGATGCTCAATAGGGTTTAGGTCTGGAGACATGCTTGGCCAGTCCATCCCCTTTACCCTCCGCTTCTTTAGCAAGGCAGTGGTCATCTTGGAGGTGTGTTTGGGGTCGTTATCATGTTGGAATACTGCCCTGCAGCCCAGTCTCAGAAAGGAGGGGATCATGCTCTGCTTCAGTATGTCACAGTACATGTTGGCATTCATGATTCCCTCAATGAACTGTAGCTCCCCAATGCCGGCAGCACTCATGCAGCCCCAGACCATGTCACTCCCACCACCATGCTTGACTGTAGGCAAGACACACTGGTCTTTGTACTCCTCACCTGGTTGCCGCCACACACGCTTGACACCATCTGAACCAAATAAGTTTATCTTGGTCTCATCAGACCACAGGACATGGTTCCAGTAATCCATGTCCTTAGTCTGCTTGTCTTCAGCAAACTGTTTGTGGGCTTTCTTGTGCATCATCTTTAAAAGAGGCTTCCTTCTGGGATGACAGCCATGCAGACCAATTTGATGCAGTGTGCGGCGTATGGTCTTAGCACTGGCAGGCTGACCCCCTCCACCCCTTCAACCTCTGCAGCAATGCTGGCAGCACTCGTATGTCGATTTCCCAAAGACAACCTCTGCATATGACGCTGAGCATGTGAACTCCACTTTGGTCGACCATGGCGAGGCCTGTTCTGAGTGGACCCTGTCTTGTTAAACGGCTGTATGGTCTTGGCCACCATGCTGCAGCTCAGTTTCAGGGTCTTGGCAATCTTCTTACAGCCTAAGCCAACTTTTTGTAGAGCAACAATTCTTTTTTTGAGATCTTCAGAGAGTTCTTTGCCATGAAGTGCCATGTTGAACTTTCAGTGACCAGTATGAGCGAGTGAGAGCGATAACACCAAATATAACACACCTGCTCCCCATTCACACCTGAGACTTTGTAACACTAATGAGTCACATGACACTGGGGAGGGAAAATGGCTAATTGGGCCAAATTTTTACATTTTCACTTAGGGGTGTACTCACTTTTGTTGCCATCGGTTTAGACATTAATGGCTGTGTTGAGTTATTGAGAAGATAGCAAATTTACACTGTTATACAAGCTGTAAACCCACTACTTTACATTGTAGCAAAGTGTAATTTCTTCAGTGTTGTCACATGAAAAGATAAAATATTTACAAAAAATGTGAGGGGTGTACTCACTTTTGTGAGATACTGTATATGTCAAAATGTTGTTTGCCTTTTTTAACATTTGATTTGGAGTGCATAGTAAACCACATTTGCTGTTGTTTGAGAAAAACAAATAGAAAATCAAATCGTTCTTGAAATAACAAAAAAATTGTAATTAAATTCTAATAGTGTTTGGCCATCATTTACTACAAATTTCCGAAACTGAGTGATTTGTAGCATAGCACACCAACCTGTGCTTTAGCAGCGACAAAGCACTTATTGGTGACAAATCAGCAGCAACTAAACTAATAAATCACTAGCTACAAAAATGTGTAAATTGCTTGCATAGTTGATTTGTAGTGGCAAGGAATTTGCATGGCTCTAAACCATGTCACCGTGTGCCCCAGTTGTATCATGCATACAGAGGCACTCACTTGTGTGACTAGCTACATGTTTAATAGCCTTCCATGCCATAGAGTACAGGCTTACCTGACTCCAAACGCCTGTAAAAAAAATGCCTGGAAAAAAGCCCAAAAAACGCCTGAAAACAATACGCTCAGGTGTGAATGGAGCCAAAAATTAGGCTTGTAATGAAAACCATGTTTTTGTTTATTCATTTTATTATTGATGTTAATTTGGGGGGTGCAGAGAAGGCAAAGTTTATGCCACATCGCAGTGGGTGTGTAGACCATTTTTTTGCGCCAACTGTGTCTGAGATTAACCCTCTTTGACCCTGTAGTCCTTTGACTATTCCCACCTTGCTTTAACATCATTGGTCTTTGGTGGGAGGCATGGTCTATCTTTGCCTAGCCCCACCTCTGGCAGCTATGACATAAACGTAAACAAAAAAAAAAAATCGTAACTATCCATTTATTTTTCAGGTGACCATAAGCAAGCGGATGGCCCAAAATCGACTACTTTAAAAGTATGGAAACCCCATAAACCGGCAAAAAATGTTTCCCCAGAGAGTCTGCTCTTCTGAAACAATATCAAGATTGTTCTGCAGGCAGCTTACATACAAAAAGCTATAAAACTAGAGCTTGCACAGCAAATCCAAGTGAACTGATCCTACATGTTAGTATCTGTGTCTACAAAGGGTTAACAGTCTGTTGAGGGGAGCGTGGGTGCACAGCATTACACCCCCCCCCCCCCATTTCTAAACTTTCTGCACAAGGGGAAATTTCCTATTTGAGGACGTGAAGTGGAAGGAATTTCCTGCGTGGGTTGATGAGGTTTCCTGCCGCAAACGTTTTGGACAGGACCTGTGCTTCCTAATGGGGGTGACGAGTGCCATTTACTGCCAGACACATCTGTCCCCTCTCCAGTCCCTTAACCTCTACAGTCCCTTAACCCCTGCAGTACTGGAGTGTGCGTATTGGGCACAGCTGTGCTTACCGAGTGCAGCCCGTCTGCTTAAAGCAGATGGAAACCCAATCATTAAACAAATTGCATATAAACAGTATTTATTTATTTTTTTTAACTGCAGCTTTCATTTGAAGTAATCATGGATGTCCCTGCCATGAAGGTCCTTGTTCTGGCTCTTCCTGTTATGGGGTGACAATGCTTTGTCCCTATAGCAGTAATCTAAATAAGGGGTACGGGCCCTGTTGAAAGGGAGTCCCAACATCCCTGTATTGTAAGTTTGAACCAAAAGAGATAATGGGTATATGGGACTTCAGGCACAAAATATATTTTTAAAACCAATATCAATAAAATTAGTTTTTTCCGTAGCATAAACATAATTTTATGTTAAGAAAAGCTTTAAAACTTCACAATTTCCAAGGTACAATCAACCAGAAAATGTTTGTTATAATGAGAAGTCAGAGTTTGATAGCTATGCATTGCTCTTGTAGAAAATCCAAAATTGAACAAAATATACATCGCAACTATACAAGGCTCAGCAGTAAGAATCATTATCCAGTTACATAAATATCACACTAAGGAGGAGGTAGCACAAGTATTCATGTAGGTACCACATGACATTGGCCACATTCAACCTAGTTCCCGACCCCAGAGAGTCCTTTTCACTCCACGTCTGAGTCTGATATGTAGGTGTCGTTTGGAAGTGCGTGCAGCATGCCCACATTTTCATGAGCTTGGCGACCCTGTCCTGTGAAGTACATATCAATTCTTCCATCTCCGCTATGCAGTAAACTCTTCAAAGCTATTCTTTCATGGAGCGGACAGTTTTACAGTGCTAATGCACACCGATATGCACAGTCTGGTGCATTGATCATCTGTATTGCCAAAGATTTCTGGTATAGGCGAGCTGACCTAGCAGAGATGTGAGCAAGATATTGAGCTGGGGCGTATTCTACTGGGAGTGTGGAGACCTCCACCATCATAGTATGCACTACTTTCCAGGAGTGCTGATTCACTGTGTATAACCACCAAATGTGGAGCAATGAGCCCTCTTTCTCGCGGCGCCAACAGAGATTAGAGATCATGGGAGATATTTTTTTGCAATAAAGTAGGTGTCCTGTACCAACGTAACCTGAGTTTATATCTATTTTCTTGTATTGAAAAATTTAGGCGTTAATGGCTGTCCAATATTCATCCGATTGAGCTTGACCAAGATCATTCTCCCAGGCCAGACACACTTTCCCTGACTTTGCTGTGTCAGTGTTGTACTGAAATTGGAAGATATTGCATGCCTTTGTGTCTATCACCTATCGCACAGCAATTCAAACAAGGTCATCTGGCATGAGTAGAAGTGATGAACATTCAAATCATTAGCCAGATTTGGATGCATAACCAAAAGGGAAATGATTTTGTGAGTGCGACTGATCCAAGCTTCTCCAATTTAGTGAAACGCTCCCTCTGAAAGAAATGTTTAGTGACCATCTTATCATGAGACCATTCTGCAGGCACATGCCTGACGAAGAGGTCCTGCATGACTCTGAAAATGTTGCACCTATCCTGATGTGATACTTTTGCAATAAAAAGTTTCTTCGGACTGCTGTGCAAGATCCTTGGTGTGCTGGCGAATATGTATGGATCTGTGATAGATCCAGTGTCCAGCTGGTGAGCGCTGCAGCACCCACAACTGATGTGCCTATAGCCAGAAAGGTATGCAATGGCAATATGAGCTATTCGGTTTTAGGCTCCTTTCACACTTGTGCGACCTAAAACTTGTGCGATTTTTTTTTTTTTTTTTTTTTCTTGCTTTTGACTGTACCTGAAGCAATGCCTGTGTAATCTTGAGGTCTATGGACCTCCAAAACGCATCAAAGTACTCATTGGAAATCATGAAGTGCGACTTGTCCTGCGACTTTGCAGTCCCAAGTTGCACAAGTGTGAAAGGGCCCTAATGTATACACTGTCTTCTGGGCTTCTGATATTCCTGCCAGTTAGCCCTTTGAGGTCTAATCACATCATGATCATAGATGTCTTAGACAGGCATACCTGCTCGACAAAAGTTGATTACTTAGTCATCTTTTGTGGAAGGAGCCAGGCCGAAAATGGTCGGCTGAATTCCCCTGCAGGCACTGCTCAGGGATTCTGACAGCTGGCACTAGCAGCTGTCAGGATACAATAGCCTGGCAGGGAGGATTCTTCCATCCACGCCACTTGAGTGGATAGGAGAATCTGCTGGATCTCTTTTCTTCAGCCCCAAGGCTGAATGAAGGAAATCTATTAGTAGAATGCCAGCTTTAAACTGACACACCACAGAGCATACTGCACTCATCATAAATACAGTTCCATCATGGGTATGCATCAGATCGGATGGCAGTAGGGTGTAAACGGACATTTGGTCCGTGTACTTCCGACCACCCGTAGAGGTGAATAGGCTGTGTCTGTGTCCACTCAGCATACGCTGAGTGGACATGGACCAGTCATCCACCTGCTCAGCGGGGATCACAGACCGATACCCCGCAAGAAGCAAGAGGGCTCCTGGTGGAGTCGGCCCCGTGGGAAAGAGCTGAGGGAGGAGAAACAGCAGTACATTGATCTTCCCAGTAAAAGGCTGTGTAGGGGGAGGGGGGGACGTGTCAGGACAAGTCTGATCAGCGGAAGAGAGCAGGCTGAGTTCCCAGCATAGCTAGAGGACTGACCACGCTGTGCCCTCATACCTAGAATGGTCAGGGTTTTAATAGGAAAGCAGAGGGACTGACAGGAACACCAGAGATTTCACACAAAGGATGCAATACAAGGAAAACAGGATACTTTTTCATAAAAGTACATGGTAGAGCAGTCGCATATCAGGGATTTGAAATGTTTGGTCTACATTTTATTTAACTAAATCAACCATTTGTGTGTAAAAAAAAAAAAACCTAATAAAAATAGTTGGTGTTGTTATATGGGAATATAGGGAGTTTTTTTTTTTTTTTTTCTAAAAATTAAAACCAGGTTATGCTATGAAAGACCTGGAGATTCCCTTTCTATACCAGCGTAAATGTTAATAGACACACCTTTTTTGACAAGTTTTATAAAATAAAATAACCTTAAGTCCCACAAAGGAAATCCATTGTCGATCATGATGTTCAGTGAGTGAGATATCCTGGGTGACCTCCTTCAACCAATTCCGGACATGATGGTCCAAGCCGGCAGCTTATCCCTTGATCATTATAGGGAAGATTTTGAATAATTTTAACTGAAATCCATAATCTGTGAAATATATATGGACGGTTGATCACTTTCACTAAACCACTAATTGATGGAATATATATATAAATGTTTATATTGGACTGTTACCCCTCTTTGTTTATTATAGATATTTGATGTGGATTGATCTATAATGTTTTAATGACGCATCAAGGGCAAATAATCAAAACTGAATCAGTTGTGCACGGCAACCAGTCAGGTTCTATCTTTTATATTCAAACCTTAACAGAACAAACTGAAGATAGGAGCTACTTTGTTGCCATGCACATCTGTCCTAGATCCTGTCCGTCCAATTTTGTTAAATTCCGCCATTGTATTTTTACACTTTCGTTTAGTTAAGAGCTTAAGTTTTCTGAAGTCAGGTGAATCAGTAAATGGTTTCAAGACATTATTATTATTTTATTTTTTGTATGGACTTTATGAACGTTATTTTGTCGTGGTGGTTTTTTTTTTGGCTTTTCATAAAACGGGGAAAAAAATTGTCTTAGAGAATCAGAAGTAACTCCTTATTCAGATTTCGTGTCTGAACAGAATTTCAGATACAGTATATTGCACCCTAAGAAGGGGGCAGATGGGTTTATATTTTGATGCTTAAAATAGTTTTTGTTTCTGGATTTGCTTTAGGTCTCCCTCCTTCACAATGGTCCCGGGAGGATGTGTCTCAGTGGCTGCGTTGGGCAGAGAATGAATTCTCCCTTCACCACATTGAGAATAACACCTTTGAGATGAACGGGAAGGCGCTGCTTCTCCTGACAAAGGAAGACTTCCGATACCGCTGCCAGCACTCAGGTGGGTGGGAATCCTAGATGTAAGCTTGCTCTGCCTGCCTGCCATAGACTGCAGAATGCTAAATTTAAAATGTCACAAAGGAGCAAGATACTGAGGCTCAGTGAGTAATAAGAATTGCATAATACAGTGGGACTTTCAGGGTGCCAATAAATCAACTAAACCAAATACACTATATATATATATATATATATATATATATATATATATATATATATATATATATATATACATATATATATATATATATATATATATATATATATTAGTGCCTTGCAAACGTATTCGGCCCCCTTGAACTTTGCAACCTTTTGCCACATTTCAGGCTTCAAACATAAAGATATAAAACTGTAATTTTTTGTGAAGAATCAACAAGTGGGACACAATCATGAAGTGGAACGAAATTTATTGGATATTTCAAACGTTTTTAACAAATAAAAAACTGAAAAATTGGGCGTGCAAAATTATTCAGCCCCCTTAAGTTAAAACTTTGTAGCGCCACCTTTTGCTGCGATTACAGCTGTAAGTCGCTTGGGGTATGTCTCTATCAGTTTTGCACATCGAGAGACTGAAATTTTTGCCCATTCCTCCTTGCAAAACAGCTCGAGCTCAGTGAGGTTGGATGGAGAGCGTTTGTGAACAGCAGTTTTCAGTTCTTTCCACAGATTCTCGATTGGATTCAGGTCTGGACTTTGACTTGGCCATTCTAACACCTAGATATGTTTATTTGTGAACCATTCCATTGTAGATTTTGCTTTATGTTTTGCATCATTGTCTTGTTGGAAGACAAATCTCCATCCCGGTCTCAGGTCTTTTGCAGACTCCATCAGGCTTTCTTCCAGAATGGTCCTGTATTTGGCTCCATCCATCTTCCCATCAATTTTAACCATCTTCCCTGTCCCTGCTGAAGAAAAGCAGGCCCAAACCATGATGCTGCCACCACCATGTTTGACAGTGGGGATGGTGTGTTCAGGGTGATGAGCTGTGTTGCTTTTACGCCAAACATAACGTTTTGCATTGTTGCCAAAAAGTTAGATTTTGGTTTCATCTGACCAGAGCACCTTCTTCCACGTGTTTGGTGTGTCTCCCACGTGGCTTGTGACAAACTTTAAACGACACTTTTTATGGATATCTTTAAGGAATGGCTTTCTTCTTGCCACTCTTCCATAAAGGCCAGATTTGTGCAGTATACGATTGATTGCTGTCCTATGGACAGAGTCTCCCACCTCAGCTGTAGATCTCTGCAGTTCATCCAGAGTGATCATGGGCCTCTTGGCTGCATCTCTGATCAGTCTTCTCCTTGTATGAGCTGAAAGATTAGAGGGACGGCCAGGTCTTCGTAGATTTGCAGTGGTCTGATACTCCTTCCATTTCAATAATATCGCTTGCACAGTGCTCCTTGGGATGTTTAAAGCTTGGGAAATCTTTTTGTATCCAAATCCGGCTTTAAACTTCTCCACAACAGTATCTCAGACCTGCCTGGTGTGTTTCTTGTTCTTCCTGGTGCTCTCTCTCTTAAACGGACCTCTGAGACTATCACAGTGCAGGTGCATTTATACGGAGACTTGATTACACACAGGTGGATTCTATTTATCATCATTAGTCATTTAGGTCAACATTGGATCATTCAGAGATCCTCACTGAACTTCTGGAGAGAGTTTGCTGCACTGAAAGTAAAGGGGCTGAATAATTTTGCAAGCCCAATTTTTCATTTTTTTATTTAACAAATATCCAATAAATTTCGTTCCACTTCATGATTGTGTCCCACTTGTTGATTCTTCACAAAAAATTACAGTTTTATATCTTTATGTTTGAAGCCTGAAATGTGGCAAAAGGTTGCAAAGTTCAAGGGGGCCGAATACTTTCGCAAGGCACTGTGTGTGTATGTATATGCATGTGTGTATACATATATATATGTATGTATGTGTGTGTGTGTGTATATATATATATATATATATATATATATATATATATATATATATATCCTGATAACCTGAAAGATTATTTTTACTATATATTGATTTTCTTTGTAGACCCAATTTTTTTCCTGAACATGCTGACATCCCTAGACTTACTAATATAGTTAAGGCCCTGTTCACATTTGAGTGATTTTCTGCTTGAAGCTTGTAGCTCTAAAAACGTTCAACAAGCCATATTCCATTCATTTCAATGGCCCCTGTTCACATCGGTCACCTGAAGCTAAAGAAAGTACACAAGCTTCATTTTGGCAGGTTGCAAGCGTTTTTGGCCCCACAGACTTCAATAGAAACACCCGATAGGAGAGTTTTTACAAGCATTTTACAAGCGGTTTCTGCTCAAATATCCACTCTCCACCCCTAATTTCCTCTCCCTCTCCTGCCCCTGGTTCTTTTGATTGGCTAAACAAACACGCCTGAAGCTATAAAAATGTATGTATTTGTATCTTTATTTTTGTAAAGGTTGTAGTGCCGGTTCACACTACGTTGCTCCGACTTAGGGGGCGACCTGTGAAGTCGCGTGCAGCGCGACTCGCACGGACTTCATAAAATGAATGTCTATGCAAGTCTCCTCCAGGTCGCCCCGAAGTAGTACAGGACCCTTTTTCTAAGTCGAAGCGACTTGTGTCGCTCCTATTAGAACGGCTCCTGTACCGCACAATGGGAGCGTGACGGACCGCGACTTGTCAGGTTGACAAGTCGCGGTCCAAGTCGGACTAGTGTGAATGCGGTCTAAAACTTCATATAGGTTCATTACACCTATTAGTAACAAAACATTTGCATTTACCCTATATTTACCTGTTTTTATTAAGGATTGCACATTTCCTTGTACCCAAAAGGTGTTTTAAGGTTACTCCAACAGTTGTATCACACAGAGAGCCAGGGTCACTCCCAATGCATTTCTCAGATATTCAATCTGCTTAATATTATTAAATTATTATTTCCATAAGTTTCATTACCTTTTCAGATAATTTAAACCACTCGCATGAAAGAAAATGTACAGTAACCCCATGTGTTACCCCTACTGGCTAAAAACATCTTGAGGCAAGATTGCAGGGGGCACAGAGGAGGGTTTGGATCACCAGGGACAGTGTAGGATCATAGTGATCCTAAAAAGATATATATATATATATATATATACATATATATTTTTTTTTTTTTTTTTTTTTTTTTTTTTTTTTCAATATTCTTTTAAGAAAAGTGCTCTTAAAATTCAAATCATCAACTGCAACAGGAATGATCCAAAATATGGCTAAGGCAGTGCCATTATATTATTACCTGTAAAAAGTAGCCAGAAAATAATGATGACTAAGCTTATCAAAGCAAATATTTGAGTAAATGCATTCTCTAAGGCTCCATTCACACCTTAGTGTATCGATTTACTGGTGTATTTTAGGCTTTTTTTTAAGCATTTTTGCAGCTTTTTACAAGCATTTTTTTTTAAAGTGTTTTAGAAGTGTACTATAAGCGTTTTGATAGCTTCAGGCATGTTTGTTAAGCCAATCAAAAGCACCAGGGGCAGGAGAGGGAGAGGAAATTAGGGGTGGAGAGCTGCTATTTGAGCAGAAACCGCTTGTAAAATGCTTGTAAAACTCTCCTATCGGGTGTTTCTGTTGAAGTCTGTGGGGCCAAAAACGCTTGTAACCTGCCAAAAAGAAGCTTGTGTAGTTTCTTTAGCTTCAGGCGTTTTGCTTCAGGTGACCGATGTGAACAGGGGCCATTGAAATGAATGGAATATGGCTTGTTGAGCGTTTTTAGAGCTACAAGCTTCAAGCAGAAAATCACTCAAATGTGAACAGGGCCTTAACGATATTAGTAAGAAGTCTAGGGATGTCAGCATGTTCAGGAAAAAAATTGGGTCTACAAAGAAAATCAATATATAGTAAAAAGAATCTTTCAGATTATCAGGCCATATACAGTGGGTACGGAAAGTATTCAGACCCCCTTAAATTTTTCACTCTTTGTTATATTGCAGCCATTTGCTAAAATCATTTAAGTTCATTCTTCTTCCTCATGAATGTACACATAGCACCCCATACTGACAGAAAAACACAGAATTGTTGACATTGTTGCAGATTTATTAAAAAAGAAAAACTGAAATATCACATGGTCCTAAGTATTCAGACCCTTTGCTGTGACACTCATATATTTAACTCAGGTGCTTTCCATTTCTTCTGATCATCCTTGAGATGGTTATACACCTTCATTTGAGTCCAGCTGTGTTTGATTATACTGATTGGACTTGATTAGGAAAGCCACACACCTGTCTATATAAGACCTTCCAGATCACAATGCATGTCAGAGCAAATGAGAATCATAAGGTCAAAGGAACTGCCTGAAGAGCTCAGAGACAGAATTGTGGCAAGGCACAGATCTGGCCAAGGTCACAAAAAGATTTCTGCTGCACTTAAGGTTCCTAAGAGCACAGTGGCCTCCATAATCCTCAAATGGAAGACGTTTGGGACGACCAGAACCCTTCCTAGAGCTGGCCGTCCGGCCAAACTGAGCTATCGGGGGAGAAGAGCCTTGGTGAGAGAGGTAAAGAAGAACCCAAAGATCACTGTGGCTGAGCTCTAGAGATGCAGTCAGGAGATGGGAGAAAGTTGTAGAAAGTCAACCATCACTGCAGCCCTCCACCAGTCGGGGCTTTATGGCAGAGTGGCCCGACGGAAGCCTCTCCTCAGTGTAAGACACATGAAAGCCCGCATGGAGTTTGCTAAAAAAACACCTGAAGGACTCCAAGATGGTGAGAAATAAGATTCTCTGGTCTGATGAGACCAAAATAGAACTTTTTGGCCTTAATTCTAAGCGGTATGTGTGGAGAAAACCAGGCACTGCTCATCACTAGTGATGTCGCGAACCTAAAATTCGCGGTTCGCGAACGGCGAACGCGAACATCGGCAAATGTTCGCGAACCGGGCGAACCGCCATAGACTTCAATAGGCAGGCGAATTTTAAAACACACAGGGACTCTTTCTGGCCACAATAGTGATGGAAAAGTTGTTTCAAGGGGACTAACACCTGGACTGTGGCATGCCGGAGAGGGATCACGCAAAAAAAAGTTCTTAAAAATTATAATTTTTTGATAGAGAGCCAATTATTGGAAAAATTAAAAAAAAATAAAAATAAAAAATTTCTTTGGATTTAGCATCTGGGGGGTCTAAAAAGTGTACCTGTCAAGTTTCAGCTCTGTAGCATGTCCAGAACCCCTAAAAAACAGCATTTTTCTTATATTTTCAGGAATATGGCTTCTCTGCGGCTGGCTTTTTCTCTTGCAGGCATTTATCGGGCATTTTTTTAGGCAGGCATGTCATTTTTTGTATTTAGTGTCTGGGGGGTCTAAAAAGTGTACCTGTCAATTTTCAGCTCTGTAGCATGTCCAGAACCCCTAAAAAACAGCATTTTTCTTATATTTTCAGGAATATGGCTTCTCTGCGGCTGGCTTTTTCTCTTGCAGGCATTTATCGGGCATTTTTTTAGGCAGGCATGTCATTTTTTGTATTTAGTGTCTGGGGGGTCACAAAAGTGTACCTGTCAATTTTCAGCTCTGTAGCATGTCCAGAACCCCTAAAAAACAGCATTTTTCTTATATTTTCAGGAATACGGCTTCTCTGCGGCTGGCTTTTTCTCTTGCAGGCATTTATCGGGCATTTTTTTAGGCAGGCATGTCATTTTTTGTATTTAGTGTCGGGGGGGTCACAAAAGTGTACCTGTCAAGTTTCAGCTCTGTAGCATGTCCAGAACCCCTAAAAAACAGCATTTTTCTTATATTTTCAGGAATATGGCTTCTCTGCGGCTGGCTTTTTCTCTTGCAGGCATTTATCGGGCATTTTTTTAGGCAGGCATGTCATTTTTTGTATTTAGTGTCTGGGGGGTCTAAAAAGTGTACCTGTCAATTTTCAGCTCTGTAGCATGTCCAGAACCCCTAAAAAACAGCATTTTTCTTATATTTTCAGGAATATGGCTTCTCTGCGGCTGGCTTTTTCTCTTGCAGGCATTTATCGGGCATTTTTTTAGGCAGGCATGTCATTTTTTGTATTTAGTGTCTGGGGGGTCACAAAAGTGTACCTGTCAAGTTTCAGCTCTGTAGCATGTCCAGAACCCCTAAAAAACAGCATTTTTCTTATATTTTCAGGAATACGGCTTCTCTGCGGCTGGCTTTTTCTCTTGCAGGCATTTATCGGGCATTTTTTTAGGCAGGCATGTCATTTTTTGTATTTAGTGTCGGGGGGGTCACAAAAGTGTACCTGTCAAGTTTCAGCTCTGTAGCATGTCCAGAACCCCTAAAAAACAGCATTTTTCTTATATTTTCAGGAATACGGCTTCTCTGCGGCTGGCTTTTTCTCTTGCAGGCATTTATCGGGCATTTTTTTAGGCAGGCATGTCATTTTTTGTATTTAGTGTCTGGGGGGTCTAAAAAGTGTACCTGTCAAGTTTCAGCTCTGTAGCATGTCCAGAACCCCTAAAAAACAGCATTTTTCTTATATTTTCAGGAATATGGCTTCTCTGCGGCTGGCTTTTTCTCTTGCAGGCATTTATCGGGCATTTTTTTAGGCAGGCATGTCATTTTTTGTATTTAGTGTCTGGGGGGTCACAAAAGTGTACCTGTCAAGTTTCAGCTCTGTAGCATGTCCAGAACCCCTAAAAAACAGCATTTTTCTTATATTTTCAGGAATACGGCTTCTCTGCGGCTGGCTTTTTCTCTTGCAGGCATTTATCGGGCATTTTTTTAGGCAGGCATGTCATTTTTTGTATTTAGTGTCGGGGGGGGGTCACAAAAGTGTACCTGTCAAGTTTCAGCTCTGTAGCATGTCCAGAACCCCTAAAAAACAGCATTTTTCTTATATTTTCAGGAATACGGCTTCTCTGCGGCTGGCTTTTTCTCTTGCAGGCATTTATCGGGCATTTTTTTAGGCAGGCATGTCATTTTTTGTATTTAGTGTCTGGGGGGTCACAAAAGTGTACCTGTCAAGTTTCAGCTCTGTAGCATGTCCAGAACCCCTAAAAAACAGCATTTTTCTTATATTTTCAGGAATATGGCTTCTCTGCGGCTGGCTTTTTCTCTTGCAGGCATTTATCGGGCATTTTTTTAGGCAGGCATGTCATTTTTTGTATTTAGTGTCTGGGGGGTCACAAAAGTGTACCTGTCAAGTTTCAGCTCTGTAGCATGTCCAGAACCCCTAAAAAACAGCATTTTTCTTATATTTTCAGGAATACGGCTTCTCTGCGGCTGGCTTTTTCTCTTGCAGGCATTTATCGGGCATTTTTTTAGGCAGGCATGTCATTTTTTGTATTTAGTGTCTGGGGGGTCACAAAAGTGTACCTGTCAAGTTTCAGCTCTGTAGCATGTCCAGAACCCCTAAAAAACAGCATTTTTCTTATATTTTCAGGAATACGGCTTCTCTGCGGCTGGCTTTTTCTCTTGCAGGCATTTATCGGGCATTTTTTTAGGCAGGCATGTCATTTTTTGTATTTAGTGTCTGGGGGGTCACAAAAGTGTACCTGTCAAGTTTCAGCTCTGTAGCATGTCCAGAACCCCTAAAAAACAGCATTTTTCTTATATTTTCAGGAATACGGCTTCTCTGCGGCTGGCTTTTTCTCTTGCAGGCATTTATCGGGCATTTTTTTAGGCAGGCATGTCATTTTTTGTATTTAGTGTCTGGGGGGTCTAAAAAGTGTACCTGTCAAGTTTCAGCTCTGTAGCATGTCCAGAACCCCTAAAAAACAGCATTTTTCTTATATTTTCAGGAATACGGCTTCTCTGCGGCTGGCTTTTTCTCTTGCAGGCATTTATCGGGCATTTTTTTAGGCAGGCATGTCATTTTTTGTATTTAGTGTCTGGGGGGTCTAAAAAGTGTACCTGTCAAGTTTCAGCTCTGTAGCATGTCCAGAACCCCTAAAAAACAGCATTTTTCTTATATTTTCAGGAATACGGCTTCTCTGCGGCTGTCTTTTTCTCTTGCAGGCATTTATCGGGCATTTTTTTAGGCAGGCATGTCATTTTTTGTATTTAGTGTCTGGGGGGTCTAAAAAGTGTACCTGTCAAGTTTCAGCTCTGTAGTATGTCCACAACCCAAAAAAAACATTTTTCTTATGATTTTTAGTAGAAAACTAATGCAGTGTCTTTCCAGCTGTCTTTTTTTCTTTCTGGCAAGCTGAAATATGATATGCCAAGGCAAACATGCCTATCAGTTGAGCTATGACACAGACAACACTGCACACATGGGGAAATATGTAAAACAAAAAACAGGAAAAGGAAATTAGGTGACGGTCACAAAACATGATATTGTGATTGGCCAAATAAAAAGTCACCTCGCGATGAGGTCGCGCCTAAGTCGCGCCAAAGTCGCACTGGAAGCGACGCTACTTTAGTGGTAGCGGCAGTGTAAACCAGCACTAAAACATCCAGTGTGTGAATACGATCAGGTATGATGTTTTATCGGTCAAGTAGTGTAAGGGTTACGCCCGTCGCCCGCTTCACAGTGACAGACCAAACTCTGACAGACCAAACTCCCCGTTTAACAGTCAGTCAGTCCATTTGCACAACCGCAAACTCCCAATTTGCACAAGGTTGGATACCAAGCTAGCCATGTCCCGTTCCTTGTCCTCACTGACATCATTGAAGGTCTCTTCCTCCACCCAGCCACATACAACACCAAGGGTCCCCGAAAGGTGAGAACAAGCCCCCTGGGACGCCTGCTGTGGCTGGTATTCCACCTCCTCAAAGCCACCTTCCTCCTCTGACTTCTTTTCTTC
This sequence comes from Pelophylax lessonae, assembly GCF_965119305.1. Taxonomy (NCBI): domain Eukaryota; kingdom Metazoa; phylum Chordata; class Amphibia; order Anura; family Ranidae; genus Pelophylax; species Pelophylax lessonae. Next base: position 492,678,877 of record NC_138771.1, read on the forward strand.
AGACTCCTCTCTCTGCGTTGCCACAGGTCCAGCAATTGACAACGACAAGGCTGCTTCTGGTGGTGATGAGGACCACAACTCTTCCTCTTCATGCTCATCTACAGCCTGATCCAGTACTCTTCGCAGGGCACGCTCCAGAAAAAACGCATATGGGATGAGGTCGATGATGTTGCCTTGGGTTCGACTGACCACCAGGGTTGTCATCTCCGCAAAAGGACGCATGAGCCTACAGCCATTGTTCATGAGCATTCAGTAACGCGGCCAAAAAATACCCAGCTCCGCAGAAAGAATGAAAGAAAATGAATGTTTTTTTTTAGGAAAAATTATCCTGCGGATCGCTTTTGGTCTGTACACAATGAAGCAACGACCTTATCATCTGGGGTGTGCCAACACAATCCTAGAGGTGATCGCTTCATTGTGATACGCAAGCCCCTTCACCACGACAAGGTAACGATCACGAAGGGGAATTGACACATGTATGTGCCTTTTTTTTTGTTTTTTGTTTTTTTGCAGCCACAGTGTAGCACCAGAGGCCAGAAAAATTAGGCATGTACACATGCATGAAAAAGTAGGTATTGTTGCAGCCGCTGCTGTAGCAGCGGCCTGAAAAATTGAGGTTTTAAGGCAGAAAGTGCACTAAAACATTGCGGCTTGAACTGTAGTTGGTGGCGGAGACGTCACGTAAGTCATCCGGCATGCAGAGAATGATTATATACAGCAGCGTGTGGACCATTTTTAGGCCAAGGCATCTCAGTCATCACCAGGCCTTTTTTAGTCAAATGCATCCCCCACTGTCAGTCCCTTCGGGATCCATGCCTCATTCATCTTAATAAACGTGAGGTAATCAAGACTTTTTTGACCTAGGCGACTTCTCTTCTCAGTGACAATACCTCCTGCTGCGCTGAAGGTCCTTTCTGACAGCACACTTGAAGCGGGGCAGGCCAGAAGTTCAATGGCAAACTGGGATAGCTCAGGCCACAGGTCAAGCCTGCACACCCAGTAGTCAAGGGGTTCATCGCTCCTCAGAGTGTCGATATCTGCAGTTAAGGCAAGGTAGTATGCTACCTGTCGGTCGAGTCGTTCTCTGAGGGTGGACCCCGAAGGGCTGTGGCGATGCATAGGACTAAAAAAGCTCCGCATGTCCTCCATCAACAAGACGTCTGTAAAGCGTCCTGTCCTTGCCGGCGTGGTTGTGGTGGTAGGAGGAGGATTACTTTCACCTCTTCCCCTGTTGGATTCCCGTTGTGCTGTGACATCACCCTTATACGCTGTGTAGAGCATAGTTTTTAACTTATTTTGTAGCTGCTGCATCCTTTGCGACTGCCGGTAATTGGGTAACATATCACAGACTTTCTGCTTATACCGGGGGTCTAGTAGCGTGGCCACCCAGTACAGGTCGTTCTCCTTCAGCCTTTTTATACGAGGGTCTCTCAACAGGCATGACAGCATGAAAGACCCCATTTGCACAAGGTTGGATGCCGAGCTACTCATGTCCAATTCCTCGTCCTCACTGATGTCATTGAAGGTGTGTTCTTCCCCCCAGCCACGTACAACACCACGGGTACCAGATAGGTGACAACGAGCACCCTGGGATGCCTGCTGTGGTTGGTGTTCCTCCTCCTCAAAGCCACATTCCTCCTCTGACTCCTCTTCCTCACACTCCTCTTCCAGTGTTGCCGCAGGTCCAGCAATCGATGGTAAGGCTGTTTCTGGTGGTGGTGATGGTGACCACAACTCTTCCTCTTCCTCTTCACGCTCATCTACGGCCTGATCCAGCACTCTTCGCAGGGCACGCTCCAGGAAAAAAACATATGGGATGATGTCGCTGATGGTGCCTTCAGTGCGACTCACTAGGTTTGTCACCTCCTCAAAAGGACGCATGAGCCTACAGGCATTGCGCATGAGCGTCCAGTAGCGTGGCAAAAAAATACCCAGCTCCGCAGAGGCTGTCCTAGCACCCCGGTCATACAAATACTCGTTGACCGCTTTTTCTTGTTGGAGCAGGCGGTCGAACATTAGCAGTGTTGAATTCCAACGTGTCGGGCTGTCGCAAATCAAGCGCCTCACTGGCATGTTGTTTCGCCGCTGAATATCTGCAAAGTGCGCCATGGCCGTGTAGGAACGCCTGAAATGGCCACACACCTTCCTGGCCTGCTTGAGGACGTCCTGTAAGCCTGGGTACTTCTGCACAAAACGTTGCACAATCAGATTCAACACATGTGCCATGCACGGCACATGTGTCAACTTGCCCAAATTCAATGCCGCCAACAAATTGCTCCCGTTGTCACACACCACTTTGCCGATCTCCAGTTGGTGCGGGGTCAGCCACTGATCCACCTGTGCATTCAGGGCGGACAGTAGTGCTGGTCCGGTGTGACTCTCTGCTTTCAGGCAAGTCAACCCCAAGACAGCGTGACACTGTCGTATCCGGCATGTGGAATAGCCCCTGGGGAGCTGGGGGGGTGCAGTTGGTGTGGAGCAAGACGCAACAGCAGAAGAGGACTCAGCCGAGGAGGTTAGCAAAGAGGATGGAGTAGGAGGAGTAGAGGAGGTGGCAGCAGGCCTGCCTGCAAGTCGTGGCGGTGTCACCAACTCCTCTGCAGCAGAGCCACGCATTCCATGCTTGGCAGCCGCCAGCAGGTTTACCCAATGCGCAGTGTACGTTATATACCTGCCCTGACCGTGCTTTGCAGACCAGCTATCAGTGGTCAGATGGACCCTTGCCCCAACACTGTGTGCCAGACGTGACATGATTTCCTTTTCCACAATAGAGTTTAGGTTGGGGATTGCCTTTTGTGAAAAATAATTTCGGCCGGGTACCTTCCACTGCGGTGTCCCAATAGCGACAAATTTTTTGAAGGCCTCAGACTCCACCAGCTTGTATGGTAAAAGCTGGCGGGCTAAGAGTTCCGACAAGCCAGCTGTCAGACGCCGGGCAAGGGGGTGACTCTGCGAGATTGGCTTTTTGCGCTCAAACATTTCCTTCACAGACACCTGACTGTGGGCAGGTGACGAGCAGGAACTGCTGAAGGTGAGAGGCGGAGGGGCGGGTTGTTGATAGGGGGCATGGAGGACAGCAGTGGTTGACGTGGCTGAAGATGCTGGACCAGGAGGAGGATGGTGGCTTTCAGTTTGTGTGCTGCTTTTACTCATGTGTTGATCCCATAGGCGTTTGTGATGTGAGATCATGTGCCTTCGCAAAGCAGTTGTACCTAGGTGGGTGTTGGACTTCCCACGACTCAGTTTCTTTTGGCACAGGTTACAAATGGCATCGCTGATATCAGAGGCAGACACACAAAAAAAATGCCACACTGCTGAGCTTTGCAAGGACGGCATTCTGGTGGTGGCAACACCTTGCGTTGATTGGCGTGCTGTCTGGCTGACCCCGGGTGCCGAATCTACATGCTGTCTGACTGCGCCACTAGCTCCTTGCGATGACCTCCTCCCCCTGCTTCCAACTCGTCTCCTCCTCCTCTCTGTCTCCCCATCTGAACTTTCCCCCTCTTCTTCTGCTCTTCGAGCAGGCACCCAGGTGACATCCACAGACACATCGTCATCATCAGCCGCTTCACTTGACAACTCAGCAAAGGCAGCAGCAGCAGGTACAACATCATCATCATCACAATGTACGTCCATGTGTATAATGCTGCCTGACTGAGACATATCCCCGTTATCTACATCCTCTGGCACTAATAGTTGCGCATCACTTATTTCTTCAAACTGATGTGAAAATAACTCCTCTGACGGATCAAGTGAAGCGGCTGTGGTGCTAGTGTTGGTGGTGGTGCCGGCGGGCTGGCGAGTGGTAAATTGAGAGGTGCCCGAAGCTGAGCTGGAGGAGGATGGTGCATTAAGGTTCCGAGCGGAAGCTGTAGACGATTGGGTGTCCTGTGTAAGCCAGTCAACTATGGCCTCAGAATTTTTTGAGTTCAGGGTCTGTGGTGGCCTCTGAACACTGGGCATTATTCTAGGGCCTAAGGAAATCACAGCACCACGACCACGACGGCCCTTGCGGGGTGGCCTGCCTCTGCCTGTCATTTTTTTTTTTAATGTGTTGTTACTGTTGTACTATGAGTGCAAGCTGCTGTGCCACCTTATATATCAGTGGTGGGTGGGCAGTGGCACAGTACACTCTCTGTGGACCTGACAGCAGTCACTGGCACCCAGGCAACTGCAATTTAAAAAATATATATATATTTTTTTTTACTTTGCAAGCTGCTGTGCCACCTTGTATATCAGTGGTGGGTGGGCAGTGGCACAGTACACTCTCTGTGGACCTGACAGCAGTCACTGGCACCCAGACAACTGCAATTTAAAAAATATATATATTTTTTTTTACTTTGCAAGCTGCTGTGCCACCTTATATATCAGTGGTGGGTGGGCAGTGGCACAGTACACTCTCTGTGGACCTGACAGCAGTCACTGGCACCCAGGCAACTGCAATTTAAAAAATCTATATATTTTTTTTTACTTTGCAAGCTGCTGTGCCACCTTATATATCAGTGGTGGGTGGGCAGTGGCACAGTACACTCTCTGTGGACCTGACAGCAGTCACTGGCACCCAGACAACTGCAATTTAAAAAATATATATATATTTTTTTACTTTGCAAGCTGCTGTGCCACCTTATATATCAGTGGTGGGTGTGCAGTGGCACAGTACACTCTCTGTGGACCTGACAGCAGTCACTGGCACCCAGGCAACTGCAATTTAAAAAAATATATATATATATTTTACTTTGCAAGCTGCTGTGCCACCTTATATATCAGTGGTGGGTGGGCAGTGGCACAGTACACTCTCTGTGGACCTGACAGCAGTCACTGGCACCCAGGCAACTGCAATTTAAAAAAATATATATATTTTTTTTACTTTGCAAGCTGCTGTGCCACCTTATATATCAGTGGTGGGTGGGCACACAGTGGCACTGCAGTGGGCACAGTACACTCTGTGGACCTGACAGTCACTGGCAGCCCAGGCAACTGCAATAATAAAAAATATTTTTTTTTTCAATTTATTGCAACAAGATGCTGTGCCAACGTATATATATCAGTGGTGGGCAGTGCACTGCAGTGGGTACAGTGCACTCTGTGGACCTGACACAGCACTCACTGCAATTATGACAGAGGAAAAAAAAATATTTTTTAAAATGCCAGGTACTGTGCCTGTGCCACCCGAAATGAGTGTGGTGTGCACACAGTACAGTCTGTGGTAGGTCTGTGGCCTCTCACACACAGCGGGCAGGCAACTGCAGTGTACAATAGATATATATATATATATATATATATATATATATATAAAGAAAAAAATCTATTACCTTACCAGCCCTTAAAAGGGCTTTTGGGGACACTATATATATATATATATATATATATATATATATATATATATATATATATATATATATGTATATATATATATATATATATATATATATGTATATATATAAATAAAAAAATCCTCAATTACCAGCCCTTAAAAGGGCTTTTGGGGACACTAGATAGATATAGATATAGATATATATATATATATATATATATATATATGAAGAAACAACTCAATTACAAGCCCTTAGAAGGGCTTTTTGGGGTGCTGATATTACAGCAGTAGTGGACCAAGAACACTGCAAGACCAGGAACACTGACTAACTGTCCCTAGCTTAACAGCAGCAGCAGCAGCAGCAGCAGCTCTCCCTACTCTCACTACACACACTGCTTCAGAATGATCTAAGATGGATGCTGCCCTTGCTTATTTATAGGAGGTGGGAGGGTGTGGGAGGGAGGTACGCTGATTGGCTGGAAATGTGTCTGCTGACTGTAAAGTTCAGGGTCAAAGTTTGCCTCAATGATGTCTTATGGGGGGCGGACCGAACATCGCATATGTTCGCCGGCAGCGGCGAACGCGAACATGCTAAGTTCGCCGGGAACTGTTCGCCGGCGAACAGTTCTATACATCTCTACTCATCACCTGTCCAATACAGTCCCAACAGTGAAGCATGGTGGTGGCAGCATCATGCTGTGGGGGTGTTTTTCAGCTGCAGGGACAGGACGACTGGTTGCAATCGAGGGAAAGATGAATGCGGCCAAGTACAGGGATATCCTGGACAAAAACCTTCTCCAGAGTGCTCTGGGCCGAAGGTTTACCTTCCAACAAGACAATGACCCTAAGCACACAGCTAAAATAATGGAGTGGCTTCACAACAACTCCGTGACTGTTCTTGAATGGCCCAGCCAGAGCCCTGACTTAAACCCAATTGAGTATCTCTGGAGAGACCTAAAAATGGCTGTCCACCAACGTTTACCATCCAACCTGACAGAACTGGAGAGGATCTGCAAGGAGGAATGGCAGAGGATCCCCAAATCCAGGTGTGAAAGACTTGTTGCATCTTTCCAAAAAAGACTCCTGGCTGTATTAGATCAAAAGGGGGCTTCTACTAAATACTGAGCAAAGGGTCTGAATACTTAGGACCATGTGATATTTCAGTTTTTCTTTTTTAATAAATCTGCAACAATGTCAACAATTCTGTGTTTTTCTGTCAGTATGGGGTGCTATGTGTACATTCATGAGGAAGAAGAATGAACTTAAATGATTTTAGCAAATGGCTGCAATATAACAAAGAGTGAAAAATTTAAGGGGGTCTGAATACTTTCCGTACCCACTGTATATATATATATATATATATATATATATAATACAGCACACAATGCCATAAATTGGCTTTGCTAAGTTCTGTCTTGCCCTAATCCACTGTTTGTCAGATATTGTGGTCTCCTACTTATGGAAAGGAGTGAACCAGGCCATGGAGGTAACAGTGGGGGAGGCACACATACCTTTTATCACCCACTGCAAAGGACAAACAAACCACAGATCAGGGAGAACAAGCACTGAGATGGTCCAGGTACCTTCTCAATGGCTGTTCTGTCTGGTTGTGCCACTGTTCGAACATGTGGTACATTCATCTCGCACACCACAATGTAATTGGCCATGTAACTAAAAGGTTGCTGCAATGACTCCCGTCTGGTCACAGTGTGCTTTTATAGATGAAATATGTAACAAACGTGTTTTAAAACTACAAATTTCTACATACTTGTATGACCACATAGCAAAGAAACCTTTTTGGGGCCATGCAGGGACCCTTCCTCACATGCCCGAGAAAGGGTCTCTGCGTGGTCCCAAAACATTATGTATTAATGTCATCAAATAAGCTTGTTGGTGTGCTGGTGTCTTGTTTTATCAAGGACTGCACAGAGTGCTGATTTAGGCTCCATGTACACGGGACGCTGGAAATGGCCGTTTAGGAGCAGTTGGGAGTTTTTTTCAGAAGCCCCTGAACCCATCTACATTTGATCTTATCTGTCCATGTACACCAGGTCGTTTACAGTCATTTGCAGGCAGTTGCGTTCAGAGACTGTTTTTAGAACGCAATTATTTGCGTTCGAACGTGGGTTTCCCGGCGTTTCAAACGCACAAACGCGTCCGAACGCGATGACCCACGTTTAGCGTTCGCGTTTTTCCATTTTAAAGGGGAATAATTTTTTTGACCTCCTAGGAACGCTTCTAAACGCAAACGCCGCTAAACGCGGGTACAAACGCGACTGAACGGACGTTTCAAACGTCCTAAAAATTCCAGCATTCAAAGGGACTTTTAACAACGTCCCGTGTACATGGAGCCTTAGCAGTTTAGGCTGGTATACTATGTAATCCAATTCAGACTTTTGGGACTATTAAACAGAAAAGAATTGGAGTGGACCAGAATGTGAAAGCGACATCTGTATGGGAGTGGATTCCCATTTTCCAGTTGGCTTTGGGGCAGGAAGTTATGGTAATTTTCCAAGAAGAATACAAACTGTCATGGTTTCTTTGCCAAAAAGAGAAAAATCGCAAAAAAGGACACTAAACAAGAAACAGGACATGTGAATAAAGGAATAAACATACCCCGGTGAAGCTGATCAGTCTTTGAAGAACATAGTGTGATGTCGATACAATTGCCCCTGTGTTGGACATCCTTTCACTTGAAGCCCCCCTGCTGTCCGCTTGTTGAGGCTAACTAGTTTGCTTATGCAAAAGGCACAAACAATTGCCAGGGAAAAAGCCAACACGAAAGAGTAGCTTTGTAGGGGGAATGACATATCTTACAACACGCATCATGCTTCGCAAAATGTCCCAGGAAACTGGCCTTCGGTGATCAGCACGTGTTCGCATCCGACAAACTACGAAATACTTTGTGTAGTCAGGACATACAGAAAGGCCAGCGTGGCCAGCTTCCTGTCAATCACCACAGGTGATTCACCCTGGGGTAAAGTCCCACACAAACCACAGAAGCAGATCCTGTCGGCTAGTGCAAGTGCGCAACTCTTTAGCCAAACTCTCCATCCGAAACCATTGCAGCCACACCTTGACATACTCCGACCAGGTAGATGGGGCTAATGAACAACAAATAATTGCCCACATACCTGTTTAGATTAGGGTCCATAACCAGTCTGGACAGGGGTCGCCCTCCTCTCGCGCCTCCGGCAACCACTTCCTGAAGCGTTACCACTGGAAGCAAGAGAGAGTCGGCTATATCATTGAACAACCCAAGAACATGAATTGCCTTAAAAAGCAAATTAAAATGCAAGCAAGAACAAATTTGTCAGGAGAAGAAGAAAAGGTATTGACCGAGGAAACCATAACCATGTTGTCAGAATGAAATGGCACCGATTTATTGCAGAGCAGAGAACCCCAAATCTGAACCGCCACCACCAACGGGAAAAACTCTAGAAGAGTTAGGTTCTTTGTAAAATCCACATCAGCCCAACGTTGAGGCCATGCAGATGCACACCACCTACCTGCAAAGAAAGCCCCAAAACCCAAGAACCCTGCCGCATCAGTGAACAAATGACAGTCCGCATTCGTCTGGGGTGACTCTAGCCAATAGGAAGTACCATCAAAAGTGCCCAGAGATTTGCACCAGATCCATAAATCATCCTTTATGCTGAGATGTTAAACGGATAAAGTGATGCGGCTCCGGAACACCCGCTGTGGCCAAAAACAAAAGTTGTGAGAAAATTCGGCCCACAGGCAACACTCCGCAAGCAAAGTTGAGTTTTCCGAGCAGCAATTGTTACTGCCCTAGGGTGACCTTCTTAATCTGTAAGGTTAACTCGATGCTGACGAGATCTGAAATTTTGTCAGCAGGCAATCTACAGACACCCTTGACAGAATCAATTTCAGTCTTGTCGGACAATGGGCACAAATTGTCTAAAAATGTGCATGAGACTTTGTAGGAGGAGCTTGCAAACCCGGGAACCGTAATGTCCCAACGCAGAGGAAGTCTTCAAGATAATGGACTACAAAATCAAAGCCTGTGTAAATTCTGACCACCCATTCCGGGAATGAGCTAAACAACTCACAATACGCACAAGAGATAGGTGCCTTCCGATGGGTTGCTCTATCGACAAAATAGGCACCGTCAAAGCGACACCCCAGGAAGAAAAAGCTGTCCGGTTGAACTGGAAAAAGTCAGGCCGCTTCAATATCTGTCTCTGCCATAAGTGCGCCCGGTTCCAATGATTTAACTAAAGAGAGGGCGGCATCGAAGGATGTGTATGAAACGGAGGAAAGATCTTTACTAATGCCATCATTCACTGAACCCCCTTTAGCAAACGATAAATGATGGATCATACGAAATGTGCCTGCTTCCTTTTTGGGGACCACCCCTAAAGGGGATACTACTAAATTGGGAAGAGGAGGCTCCGAAAAGGGGCCCACGATACAGCCTAAAGCAACCTCTTTGGCCAACTTCTCCCGGAGAACCTCAGGGTGTTGTCTAGCAGATTTCAAATTACGAGACCAATAACATGGGAGGGAGATCACAAGGGATAACAAAACCACGCCCCAGTAGCACAGCAGACCGCCTATTAGGAAACCCATCAAACCAGGGTCGAATCGCCTCGATATTCACTGGCGACCTCCCTTTTCCAGAGCTGTCTTCCGGTTTACTAAAAAAGCCTTTGCCTTTCTTGAGACAGCGGCTAACGGGGTGGCTAACCCCACATTCGGAGCATTCGTGCCGGAAACGGAAAGTAGAACCCCACTTACAGTGGGAATCGTTTAAAAAGACGAGCAGAAGCCCCTTTGAACTTTTCCATGGGCCCCTGCTCCTGCAGAGGCAGTGCCGGACTGAAAGGGAGAATACGCAGATGTATTGGTATACACACCCCCTTTAGATTTCATGACCCACATCCAAAACGCCAATATCCCTATGATCCCAGCTAAGGTCTGGGCGAACAGACATGTTGGCGGAACTGCTCATCATACCTAAGCCACGCTGTTCCCCCATAAACCCTATGAACCTCCCAAATGGAATCAAGATCGCAAAACAGTGCAGAACAGAGCTCTGGCTGTTTCTCACTCACGACACTCCCCAAGATTGTTAAAGCCTCGAGCCAATTCCCAAAGGTGCAAGGAATCAAGTGATGGCACCTCCTGTTATCATCCTCTTCCTTGCGGTGCTCCTTCCCCTTCTCCAATTTTTCTACAGGGAAGCGTTTAAATGGGAGTAATGTGAAAATGTTGAAATATTCCCTTCTCCTGATTTTATCCTTCACCCCCTGCTTAAGGTGAGCACCCAGAGGGCCCTCATAACAGACCTAGGAGTGCCCTTCACCACATCAGAAATGGGGACAGGCTTGTCAGGCTGCTTAGAACCACCCAACACCACCGTATCAGCCGCCATTGAGGAAGACACCCCCACCACCGTGGCCTGGGCAGCTACAGAGGACATCCCCACTGTAGTACCCATAGGCACAGACATCTGTGATAAAGCACCTTGCCATGTGGGATTTCATACCAGGCTGGGGTTTGTAGCTCCACCGTTAGACCCTGCCTCCAAACCCTCCAGCAGGGCCCAGATACCCTGCATAAACCTGTGAACCTCCCCATCCTGTGTGGTGGGAATGCATGTGCGAGCAATAGGATGTGAAATCTCACCTGTTGGAGGCACAGGTACTTCGTTCCTGCTGACCGTACCAACTGGATTTCTCCCATCAGTACCCGATGAATCTGAGACCCCCGTCACGCTGCTCTGGATGCGCTGTGGAGAAGCCGTCGGAGGTGTAAATTGAGGCCCAATGCCAATCCCTCCCAACGTGGATACCTGTGGAGACAAAGAAGAGGGCGGGACAACTGCGGGGGACGACGACTCCCGTACCACCCCCCCCCCCCCCAATATGACAGCCCCAATGTCCCCTTTGGCTCTGTCTGTCTATCAGAGGAGCAGCAGGTAAATTCTATATTGCACTCTGCTTAACAGGGAGCAGGATCTGTGAGTTAGGTCTGCTCAATGTGCTCAGTGTGTGATTAATGTGGCCTGGGGGAGTGTCCCCACTTGTCCAATGGGGAGGTACATTGGACAGTGGAGGAAACCTGACCAATGGGCACACAGGCTTTGATACAGCCCCAGTGATTGGCACAGACTGCTGTCTCGGTGCATTGTGGGGTGTGGTATAAAAGCCAGGAGCACATGTGCTCCGGGTCTTTGGCTGGTGAGTCCTGGAAGGAGGGTGGCGGCTGCCTCCTCTTCTGCAGTGGTTGGTGTATGGTCACAGGCAGTTGGCCTGGTGACCCAGAAGTGTGGAGTTGAGACACTGGAGAACCTGAAAATCAGTATCGTGAGTACAGGGCATTGTGTCCAAGCACCTGACCAGGAAGGGGGCCACTCCCGAGTAGAGTAGTCAGAGGACGGGTGTCAGATGGTGGATAGAAAGGGGGTACTAGGCGAGTGCCCTGAAGAGAAGTGCTAAAGAACATTACAGATTCATCTAGTGGCAGGATGAAGCTGCGGCTTTGCCGCATTCTCAGATAGAAGTCCTCAGCATTGTGAATAGTTCAAGTGTTGGAGTATCCCACTCATCCCTTCTCCCATCCCCATATACAATAAAAAAACAAAAACAACAACCCCTAGACTGTTCATTGACTGAGCCAAGAAAGTCAAGTGTTAAGATTCTGCATGCAGTTGCTACCGGCAACCCAGGGGAACCTGAAAGGTGAGAAATCCAGCAGCCCCCAAGGGGGCAGTGCTACAGGTAAAACAGCAGTAGCTGGTGGCTGCTGGTCTGGAACCAGCCACAAGGTGAAGCCAAAGGGAAGCACAGGAGACGGCCAGGAGAAAATGTCAGCTGTACTTACTTGCTGACATGCAGGGGACACCATAGGAGGATGAGGTGCAGCTCTCCTCTCTCCCCGCAGCCTGGGCTGTTCAGAGGATGCTGACAGGGCGGGAGCTCTGCCCCCTGATACCCTTGTCAGCTCCTGGGACACATGCAGGCCATCAGAAGAATCTCCCTGGGTGGTGGCAGAATGCTGGGATGCCGCTGCTCTCCTCTTGCTGGTGGAGCCCTTGAAGCCCAAATACTGCACAGCCTGAGATGGGGAGGGGCTTAGGCGTGAAGCAGAGCGCCAAAACCAGCTTGGTCATTCTCCGAAGCTGAGGGGGGGGGGGGGGGGAGTCCTGTGACCAGACTCTGCTGCCAGTCCTCTCCATGCTGCACAGCTTCCCGCTGGATGTGATCGATTATATGCTCCATGGTGGGGTAGGTCTGTACCGGGGGGTGCAAGATGTACCGGGGGGTGCAAGATGTGGAAGCACGTGGAGAGGAGAAGTGCAGGAGAAGAGAGAAGGGGGGGGGGGAGTTGCTCCCTCGTGAAAATTGTATGGACTGAGGAACCAGTAAGTCATGTGACTTGCAGTGTCCCAAAAGTCTCCTCCTTTTTACTTTTCCCCACCAATAACTTGCCACCAAATTTACACCACCTCACCCACCCACCCCTTTGTCACTCCTTAACCCTTTTGACGCAATGTACAAACCTGAAGAAACTGGCTCCTGTCATGATGCCTGCTTTGTTTATAACAAAGGGCATTGCTTTTTTCATCGTAAAATGTAAAACTGTACAAAGCCATATGGCAACTTCAAAAAATAAAACACTTAAGTACGCATGTATTTAAATACATTTTTTTTTAACACACAAGTGTGAATAGGTCCTGAGGTTGTCTATACACAGCCAGATCCAAACCCATACCAAGCAGTGAATTAAAAAAAATTAAAATAAAAACATTGGAAGTGCTCACTGACACTGACAAAAAGTGTGTGTTGCTAATTTCTGCATAAGGTGGTGCTAAAGCAAATACAAAAAAAAAGTCTACAGGTGCACCTCCAGCCCCTGTCAGCTGAATTGGCGTAGAGTTGGTAAAATATCTATATCTGTCCATCTATGGAACGGAGGGGGGGGGGGGGGGGGGGGGGGAATACAAGAAAAGCAAGGCAAGAAAAAAAATTAGCACTTTTTAGAGTTTTATGTTGCAAATATTGCACTGTGTAGGGCTGGGTACAGCTTTACTCTGATTATGTCCCAGATGCAATAACGCAGCACCTATCTCTGCAGGTGATGTCTTGTATGAAGTTCTGCAGCAAATCCTGCGTCGTAGGAAACTGCGAGCGGTGCACCCATCTGTTTTTCACACTGGAAATTCTCTTCATGGCCAGCCTGAGCTAATGATCGCCCACAATCATCAAGAAGGTAGGTGCTGATCAAGCACATGTGGAAGAATTCTGAAATGATGATAGATGCCAAGTAAACAAAACTAAGAAAAAAAGACCAATTTTTTGACTCGACCATTCTCAATGAGTGAATTGGTGAATCAGTACTTCAACTTACTGGGCTTAGTCAAACCAGAATTTTATAAACTGATACTAAATATATTAAACTTCATTAAAAAATGTACACAAAACACATGGTTCCACACATACACCTAACTCTAATACAAAAGCATGGTGCCCCAATGATGTCTATAAAGTGGGGTGCACACCTCCTCACAATGACCCAATGTTTACGCATCAGGGAATTGGAGGGCCATCTTGCAACTGGGGATTGGAATCCTTACAAATAACAGGATCCGAGAAGTATCAATGTACATACACCCCATGGTGAACTGATGCCAGTATACTTAACTTGGCCATGTGAACCTTATGGAACTGTGCTGTTTTTGCCTGTTCGAAGGCATGGATTGATGAACCCTATGGTTCATGGATACAGGGAATGCTCTTATCAGTCTGGTCTATTCCCGGAGTGCGAGGGAGGCTCATAATATGCTTGCAGTTACAAATGGAATGGACTTTGCTTATATAACCTTATTTGACATTAACCTAAGCTGTTAACGATTGTTTTCTCCTCTGGACCACTATACCCTTGCTGTCCCACTGACAATAATTCTGAGGCAATGGGAGGTTTAACCAGTTTATATCCGACACCTTTCAATGCATTTCTCTACACTAGGATTTCCATGCTTTCCACATATACCTACTCAGCAGAACTACGAATTTGCTCTTAATCTGCCATGGTGAAGAAATTAGGTTCCTTGTGATGTACATGTACCAACGCATAGAATATGATCCATAATGGGGACAATCCCTCCCATGATCCCTGGAGGGACAATTATTCATCATCTCATTATCTTCGAGACCAGGCCTATTTTTACATATGTTGTTTACAAGTTACAATCAGTATTTTTATTGCTGGAAAATTACTTTAGAGCCCCGAAACATTATATATATATTTCTCTAGCGCTCATTGACAGACGTAGTCCTCGGTGATACAGCACCTTCGGGTTATGTTGCCTCCACAGGAGCAGGACTAGACAGGAAATTAAAAAGCTCTGGCCACACCCTAGGGGCAGTCCCAGAGGGTATATCCTCTCTCTCTCTCTGCCTCAGCAAATCAGTTATTTTCTGTCTAGTTAGGAGTAAGGACCTAGATACCTTGCTGGGATCTTAGGTCCTGGCAAGATTTTTTTCTTAAAAGATTTTTTTAGACAGCCTTTTTTTTTCTCCAGTGTTCCTGTGAGATCTTCAAGCAAGAAAGCTGAACTGGGCGACGGGCTGGATGTTGAGATCCGGTGGTCACCCCAGTTCAGCCTACTATAGCTCCGCGATGGGTCGGCCGCGACAAAGTCCCATTAAAGGACTGACCCCGCGAGTTAAACGTCTCGCTGAAACGCCAAAGACCATGAGTCACGGCGTCCATATCGGTCGACAGCCCTCCCGCCCCGGTGGAGAGGGGTACTGTCAGGAGTTGGTGCCCGCCTGGTTCCGGTATGGTGAGTAGTATGTTCCCCCTTTTTCCCTTGACGGGTCTTGTGGTGAACGCGGGCCCCTCTCTGTATGGTAAGATAGAGTCCCTCTCTATCCTATAAATGACACAGATCCTCCTACTTTGAGTGTGATTTTATGTGCAAAAAGCCAGGAGGCTTGGTTTGGGAGCTAACAATCTAATTGTATACATGTTAAAAAGATTGTAATCAGTGGCATTCTGGGAATCTTACGGTGATAAAAATAAGCTACCTACCAGTCAGAAGCCACGGACATGTAGATTGCCTTCCTAATCAGATCTCCAGCTATTAGCAGGCCTCCCGAATGGCCATGCGGTCCGCCAGGGCCGGTACCGCCAACCACGCCAAATCCCCATGCAGAGAGAGTGTTGTGTGCCCTGCAGCACACCGCTATTCAGTACAGGCCGCCGCCATTTTTTTTTTGCTGGATCGCACGAGCCGCCATTTTGGCGTAGCCTCGTGTCTCCAGCATGGGGGCGGCCATGTTTGAGGTGATCCAAACACCTCGTGGAGCTAGGGGAGGCGCCGGAAGGCGTGCAGAGGGGCGGAGCCGCCTCCTTTCTTCCTGGGCAGCCAGCCAAAAGACTTCCTGTTTGTCAAGACAGCGCTGTAACCTGTTGCAGTTAAACTCTGAGCATCAAGTGGTGAGCCTGGGGGTCTATCTCTCTCTCTCTCGATCGATAGGGATCCCTAGCAGGTAACACTAAGGGGCTTTTTGTGGCGCTGGGGTCTGAAAAAAAAAAAAAAAGTTTTTTATTTTTGAATTATATTATCCAGGAAGTGACTGGAATTATCATGGACCCTGCCACACATATTCCCCCACCTGTTTCCCTCGAGGGGGCCACGGGACCCGCCGGTGCACAGAGTGTAGAGTCATTTACAGCAATTTTGGAGTCTATGGTGGCTCGGGTGGAGGCGGCCTGTCAGGGACGGGGGTCAAGGAAGCGACCCCCGCCTACCCCTATACTATCTGACACCTCTGACTCAGATTCAGAGATGGTCACTGCAGTTGCAGGTTCCTCTGCAAGGGCTGTTGTCTCAGGTAAAGCCCCCTCAGACAGTGAGGAGGACGTTTCTTCTCCCGCTATAATTCAGGAAGAAGCATTGGTGGACGCACTAGTTGTGGCAGTGCAGGAAACCTTAAAACTTGAGGCTTTACCGGCAGAGGCAACTGAAACAGAGATTCCTTTTGGTACTAATAAGCCCATCAAAACGGTGAAGGTTTTTCCTGTACCCAAGTGTTTCGGTAATCAGATTAAAGGAGAATGGGAGCATTCTAAACGTACCTTTACTATTTCCAAGCGTATTGCTAGACGCTATCCGTTTGAGGAATCCATCATTAAGAAATGGACGGTACCACCAGTGGTGGATCCACCTATTTCCAGGCTGAATAAAGCCACGGTTATCCCAGTGGAGGACACTTCGTCCTTTAAGGATCCGGTGGATCGAAAGATGGAAGCAGAGTCCCGCACCATCTTCTCTCTGATAGGGTCAGCATTTAGACCAGTAATTGTTATTGGTCTAGTTTCCCAGACACTTACGGAATGGGCGAGAATGGTACGCCAAGACCTTAGGGGAAAAGATATTCCCCAGGAGACATCTGATTTGATGGAACAGATTATACAAGGGCTACAGTTTATCTGTGACGCAGCCTTGGACACTACTCCCTTATTAGGGCATGCATCTATGTCAGCGGTCATCCTCAGACGTGTGCTGTGGTTAAAATGCTGGTTAGCTGACCTAGGTTCCAAAAAGACCTTGACAAATCTCCCTTTTCAGGGGAATCGTCTATTTGGGGCCAACCTAGATGAAATCATTAAGGATGCCACTGGGGGCAAGAGCACTTTTTTGCCACAGGCTGCTAAAGCTAAGGGACCTCGCAACAAGCGAGGACCTTTCTTTACCGCCCATAAAGGGCGCCCGGCTGGTACAAGCGGGAAAGGCAAGACTCCTCCAGGAGGGTTCAAGAAGGGCTGGTCGGACAAGCAGAGGACCAACCCAGCCAAACCCGAAGCAAAGGAGTACACAGCCTGAAGGTGCGCCCCCACCCGGTTTCAGGGTGGGGGGACGTTTTCACCGGTATTCAGGACATTAGATCGAGCATCAACCACTACTACCGGTGCGATTCTTCCCTTCCAACATTTAAGTACTACAGGAAGCGGTAGTTACCGTTCCCTGAATAGATCTTTTCCTTTACCTTTTCCTAAGATTAGTCCCTATACCTCACAGGAATCGGATCTGGTTGACCAGATAGGCCAAGTAGCCTCTAGTCGGGTGACTTCGGTCCCTGAGGTTCAACCAGAAAAGATCACCCTTCCTGATAACAATCAGGTATCTGATAAATGTGTGGGAACAGAAAACGACCAGACTTTCTCGGATGGTCGGGGCCAGATACCTCTAGGGACGCCTGGTTCAGATTCTATCAGCGCCAGTGGTCCTAGAAATTCTAGGCTGGCCTCCTCAAGCCGGCCTGGCCGACTTGGACATGCTAGTCGCAGACGTTCCGTGGGAACTTCGTCTCTGGGAGTGTCTGTGGTCTCAAGGACCAATTTACCATCATGCTTTACAGTCGCTGGTTTTAATGGCCTGGCCATTGAGACCCAAGTACTGAAGGACAGAGGTTTGTCTACTTCAGTCATTCCTACCCTTATTAAAGCAAGGAAAGCGACTTCCAGCAAGGTCTATTATCACACATGGAAGACTTATATTGCGTGGTGCGAATCTTTAGGATTTCCTCCACGTACCTATTCGGTGACTCGAATATTGGCCTTTTTGCAACAAGGGGTTGAGCAGAAGCTAGCCTTGAGCACCATCAAGGGTCAAGTTTCAGCATTAGCAATCTTCTTTCAGAAGCCTTTAGCTACCAAGTCCTTGGTGCGGAATTTCATCCAGGGGGTGCGGCACCTGGCTCCACCAGTCCGCGCGCCCTTACCGCCCTGGGATCTTAATTTGGTTTTGTCGGTTCTACAGAAACCTCCCTTTGAAAACATCAGGGAGATTCCCTTGCTTACTTTATCCCAGAAGGTGGCCTTCTTGGTGGCTATTACTTCTGCTCGCAGGGTGTCAGAACTGGCTGCATTATCATGCCAGTCCCCATACCTAGTGATTCATAGGGATAAGGTAGTACTTCATCCTAAGCCATCTTTTCTTCCTAAGGTGGTTTCAGATTTTCATCTGAATGAAGATATTGTACTACCTTCCTTGTGTCCTCAGCCCAAGCATCATCGGGAACATGCGTTGTATTCCTTAGATGTGGTTCGGGCAATCAGGGTATACCTGAAGGCTACGGAATCATTCCGTAAGACGGATTCACTTTTTGTGATCACGGATGGCCCCAGAAAGGGTTTGCCTGCATCTGCCGCGACCATTGCCAAATGGATTAGACAAACGGTGGTACAGGCTTATTCTATTAAGGGTCAGAGTCCTCCGTTCCCTGTTAGGGCGCACTCCACTCGAGCGCTCAGTACTTCCTGGGCCTTTCGCCATCAGGCGTCAGTGGTCCAGGTATGTAAGGCGGCCACCTGGTCGTCGGTACATACCTTTACAAAATTCTATAAAATTGATGTGACGGCATCGGCGGATGCCTCATTTGGCCGCAAGGTTTTGCAGGCCGCAATTTGAGGAGACCGGGGGTCTACCTCGAGGGTTTTTTCTGTTTGAAAAAAAAAAAAAAAAATTTTTCTCTTTTTTTGTTGAGTCTCATCATTAAGGATGAGCATTGTAAACTTCTAGTTGGCACCGGTTGGGCCTTCTAGATTGGGATTTGATTTTCATTTTCCCACCCCTCATTTGTGATACTGCTCTGGGACGTCCCGAAGGTGCTGTATCACCGAGGACTACGTCTGTCAATGAGCGCTAGAGAAAAATGGATTTTTGTAAAATCTTACCGTAAAATCCTTTTCTCTTAGCTCATTGACAGACGTAGTCCCCGCCCCTCTGTTTTTTTGAGTTGGGTTGGGTTAAAATCTCTAAAGACTGCTTTTTCACATAACTGATTTGCTGAGGCAGAGAGAGAGAGGATATACCCTCTGGGACTGCCCCTAGGGTGTGGCCAGAGCTTTTTAATTTCCTGTCTAGTCCTGCTCCTGTGGAGGCAACATAACCCGAAGGTGCTGTATCACCGAGGACTACGTCTGTCAATGAGCTAAGAGAAAAGGATTTTACGGTAAGATTTTACAAAAATCCATTTATATATATTTAGCAGAGACCCTAGAGAATAAAATGGCGGTCGTTGCAATATTTTATGTCACGCTGTATTTGTGCAGCGATCTTTCAAACTTAATTTTTTCTTTTTAAATGCACTTCAATGAATTAAAAAAAAAAAATCGTAAAGTTAGCCCAACTTTTTTTGTATAATGTAAAAGATTATATTCCGCCGAGTAAATAGATACCTAACATGTCACACTTTAAAATTGCACACGGTCGTAGAATGGTGACAATCTACAGTATTTAAAAATCTCCATAGGCATAGGCGACGCTTTAAAAAATTTTAACGGTTACCAGTTTAGAGTTAGAGGAGGTCTTGTGCTTTGAACACCGTTTACATTGGCGGGCGCGATTTGTGTTCGTGTTTTTCTTCAGGAGCACGAGTGATGGGGCGCTTTAAAAAAAAAAAAAATTTTTATTATTATACTGTCCTTTTTGGGGGAAAAAAATAAATAAATTCTGATCACTTTTTATTGCTGTCACAAGGAATGTCAACATCCCATGTGACAGTAGTAGGCAGTGACAGGTACTCTTTATGGAGGGATTTGGGGTCTAAATTACCCCAAACCCCTCCTCTGCACTTCAAAGTATTCAAAACACCAAGATCAGCATTTTTTTGGGCTTTTTTTTAAACTGGCGCCGTTGGCTGCCGAGTAAACCGGAAGTGGCATTGTGATGTTGCTTCCAAGTTACTACATTGGAGGCCCGATCAAAGTCGATTTCCGATTTGTTTGAGTCTCCGACCAGCGGGCGGACGTGACAGCTGGTGGCTCGGGTCTCCAGTGGGACAGGAGACCCAGGTGAAGCGTTGGGGGGTGGGGGGAACGTCCCCTCCTGTTGCTTGTAAGAACAGCCGAGCGGTGGCTTAGCTACATGGGTTATTATTACAAGAAAACCGACTGTTCGCTCTTTAAAGCGGTACTGGGGTGATAGCTGTAGGCATCACTCTGGTACAACCATTTGAGCAAAATGACGTACAGGTACTTGATTTCTGGCAAGTGGTTAATTGTGATATCACCTTTTTATAGACCTCATTGGGTCACCATGCATTTGTAAGTGAGTGAGGTGGATGTTTGTGTTTTAAGAGTGCGTGGAATCATGTGTTTTGGGTCCCTTTTTTAAATTACGTTTATTATACTTCTTCTAGTATCTGTTAATAAAATTCTGGTTTGACTAAGCCCAGTGAGTTGTAGTACTGATTCACCAATTATCGCTCATTGAGAATGGTTAAGTCAAAATTTGATGTTTTATTCTCAGTTTTGTTTGATAACCTTCTTCATACCATTGTTCATATGTTGGATATTTTGTCACAGGCTATATGTGTGTATATATATAATATTTATTTATTATTATTATTTCAGGGTCTTATATAGCGCTGTCAATTTACGCAGCGCTTTACATATACATTGCACATTCACAGCAGTCCCTGCCCTCAAGGAGCTTACAATCTAAGGTCCCTAACTCGCATTCATACATACATAGTAGGGCCAATTTTTTTTTTTTTTTTATACAGGATCCAATTAACCTACCAGCATGTCTTTGGAGTGTGGGAGGAAACCGGAGTACCCGGAGGAAACACACGCAGGCACAGGGAGAACATGCAAACAGATATATATATATATATATATATATATATATATAGATATATTAGATATATATCTTTAGAGGATCTAGCTCTATGGATTAGAATCTAAAGGGGCTCAGTCTACAGTTGGGTATAGATGCCAAGCAGCTTTGTCCCCCCCCCCCCCCCCCCCATGTCAACTCAAGACAGTTTTTAACATTGTGCTAGTGCAGAAAATTGGGTTTCTGTAATACTCCTAACTAAACTTAAAGAGGTTGTAAACCCATTAATGATATATATAAGAATTCCGCGCAATTGGATGTGATTAAGCTAATATGTTGGCTGCAGCCTACCCCAAAAATATAGATAAACTATATTTGAAAAGTGGAGATAGGATAGGGTATATTGGCGCTGCCGTTTATGGTAATAAATATGTGGGAGAAAGATCTAGGTATAATTAAAATATATAATGGGCCAATAAATGATATAAATGCGAAAAAATGTTGGTCCTTATAAACACCAAATGTGTCCAACCTTAAGTTTCAAATGTGTCACAGATAATTATTGGTAAACACTTGACACTAATAAATATAAATAAATATAATAACTTAAAAAACAGTGCAAACAATTCATATAATAACAAGTGAATATTGCAGATAAAAAATAAAGTGACTCGTGCAATAAATAATATAGCCACTAGGTGGCAGTGCCAGTGTTGAAATTAAATAATAAAAGGATATCCAAGTGATGTCTCTCAATGTCCAAGTGTGTAGGTGAAAAAGATTTGTGCTGAGTAGTATATATTAATCACTAGAGGTAATATTTTAGAAAACGACCCCAATTTACTGTGAATATGGATATCCAGGTGACAAAAATATATATTCTGGAGAAAATATGGAAATATAGATAACTATGGTGAATAGTGCCACATGAATAAAAATTTCATAAAATTCCAAGGTGTAAATAATTAGTGAAATAAATATATAAATAAATATAGTATTATGCCAAAGGGTTAATATAGTCCGTAATAAACATCTGGTGATAGAAAGTCCACAAAATATGATCAATAAGTTGATCTTCCAGAAGGTGCAATAATAGTGAATATTAAGGTGCCAAAATAAATTTTCATATGGAAGGAGTGAATCCCAGTGATGGATTCGGGATGTGGGTGCCAGGTGAGGACAATCCGTGCTCCCTCTCTATATAGCCCGCACTCACCAGAGAGCGGCACCCCTACAGGGGTAACCAGCGTTGAGTATATGGGGTAAAACCCTTGGTGGCTCTCGATAAGGTCCCTCCAATCCTCCTGGGTAAATCTCACTTCCTCCCTCTATGGTTAAAGCAAGCAGTTGCTATATAGGGTATCGATAAGGCAGTTCTCCAAAGTGTTGAAGACAGTATCCAGGGTGTATAGATAAAAAACACTAATATAGTGATGTACCGTTTAAAGATTCCATTTATTGTAAAAATTACAGGTAGTACTCACATTTAAAATCAAAGTGCAGCATCCGTAAGCGTGTAGGGACCGCAAACCCCTCGTATAGCGGTGTTTCCGGGACTCCGTGCGGTTCACCGGCTGGATGTGCGTCTCACAGGGCGGAACTGACGTGCCTACGCTCTACGCGTTTCGTCATCAAAATGACGTCAGGAGCAGCGTGAGGCTACGTGAGTTCCGCAGATCTAAATACTAACAGGTTGCTCGGCAACCGGAACTAGTATCCAATCAGGATTTTGTAGCTACTGCGTCATCAGTTACCAGGTAGAACTTGTGTATGTAAATCTACGGGATGAAATAAAGGATATTATGGTCTTCCCATTTAGTTTTTCTTTACCAATGGGCATACTTCATGGGTTAGAATCACCTGTTGCTAGGTAGAATTCTCATATGAAAGTTAGTTGACCACGGGTGTAATTATAATATAGATCGGTAATGAATCACATTAAGCACTCCGAGGACTTATATATTGGTAAAGAGAGCCTCGGGAATATATATATATATATATATATATATATATATCTTTAATTATGTGAACAATTTAAGAAGGAGAGGCAGTTAGGCTATGCAATGTAAGTGTTGTACTTTAAAAGTGTCAGTGTATTTTATTCATTTATAAATTAAAGGACATATTTATTACCATAAACGGCAGCGCCAATAAACCCTATCCTATCTCCACTGTAAACCCATTAAAATTTATTTATTTTTTTTCAACCTGAAAGAGAAACACATAATGAGCTAGTATGCATCGCATATTAGCTCATTATGAAATACTTACCTTAGAACAAGCCCGCGCCGTGCCGTCCGCTTACCTGTATGACGGGCGACATGTTCGGTCGCCTGTCTTCCGGGTTCGCGGCATCCAGCCATCTGATTGGCCGGAGCCGCGGTGACGTCACTCCCGCGCACGCGCGCAGGAGCCGATGGTCACGGCACAGGGCTCTGAAGGAACGGCACCAGCGGCCGTTCCTTCAGAGCGCATGCACCAATGATGTCACTGGCTGCATGTAAGGTAAATATCTCCTAAACGGTATATGTTTAGGAGATATTTACAGTACCTATAGGTAAGCCTTATCATAGGCTTACCTATAGGTAAAAAGTAGAGTTTACTTCCTCTTTAAGTTGCTAAAAATACAAATTATGAAACCTGTTGAAAGTCTTAATCAAACATCACCGAGCATCAACATAACAGCCTGTCAAAGAAGCCCCAAAAAAAAAAAAAGCCCAAACCGTTTCAAAGCTTGAATCTTAACCTAAATGGACTTATCCTCAGCTAATAATTAGTGCAGCATGCTTAGTAATATCAGTTCAGCAATAAAAACAGGGGGTCGAGCTGCAGTTTTATCACTCACCTTAAGCTTACCATTCAGTCGAAGGGGGGCTGTTCACATGCCATGGCAAAATAAACATGGCATGTCAAATTGATATGGCACAGTCTCTCAGGACTCACCCATGCAAGTGAATGGGGCTGCACCATAATGCTTGGCTTGCCGTTGCAGTGTTTTACTCTTTTTAAAAATGTCTGTACAGCTTAGCTGCACTCTGAAAGGTGATCCACTGTGGATAACAAATTTATGGGCACAAAAAAGGACTCCATTTTGTATCATTAAGAATTTTGTCAGGTGCCCCTTTTTTTTTTTAAATGTATTGTCTGTCTGTTGCTCCTTTTCAGACCATATCCAACACCGACCTCAAAGGGCCCACTCTGATGTCCTTCCACAGAACACCCCAACTATAGAGCTAAGACATCGATCTCTATCCCCTCTCCCCACTAACCACCATGCCTCACCAGATCCTGAGCCCCGCCCACTCCGCTCACCACTGGAGAGCAGTGTACGCCGCCCCTCCCCTGCAGAACGCCTCCACCGCCTGCAGAATGAAACCAACCACCACAATCATGATGCCTACCCTTTATCCGTTTCCCCAGCTGAAGCCAATCACTGCCCCACTGAAACGCAGCCAAAACCCAGCAGCCCACGGCAGGAAAACCCACGGGTTATTCAGCTTATGCCCAGCCCCATCATGCACCCCCTGCTTCTTAACCCACGTCACACCTTGGAGTTTAAACAACCGCGGCTGGGCGTAGAAGATGGTCAGCAAAGAGAAGGGAAACCTATGAATCTGTCACACCGTGAGGAGATGGCGTTCATGAATCATTTGATGGTGTCCATGTCTCCACCTGAGGGACAGACCATGCCCATAGGGAGAATAGCTGGTGAGTTCCGTGTGAGTCTGTGTGTGAGTCTGTGTGTGTGTGTGTGTGTGTGTGTGTGTGGGGGGGGGGGGGGGGGGGTTACCTTGAGGGTCAAAAGGAAAAACTGATTTTGAAGAAGGAATATAGTGCCTTGGAAAAGTATTCAACCCCTTGGAATTTTTTCTATTTTGTTGCACGACCTTCCCAAAAGACTTGTATTGTGGAGACACCATTTGCAGCTACAAGCTCCGTGGGGTATATCTCAGTTAGCTTAGCACATTCTGAATTGATTGAGGTCTGAGCTTTATTCAAGACATTTAATGTAAATGTTTTCATTTAAACCACTCCTGTG